>NW_024609653.1:22500-95000 GCF_018296145.1 Oncorhynchus tshawytscha
GCCGGGACTGTTGGGATGACGCCGGGGACTGTTGGGATGACGCCGGGACTGTTGGGATGACGCCGGGGACTGTTGGGATGACGCCGGGGACTGTTGGGATGACGCCGGGGACTGTTGGGATGACGCCGGGGACTGTAGCTCACTAAGGCAGAGGGTACCGGGCTGGGGAGAGAGGCAGGCAGACAGACAGACATGGACCCTCAGGCTGTATTAGGATGGGGTTGAAGCTAGGAAATGATTGCTCACTAGGCAGAAAGAGGACTGGCCTGGGGCTGGGGGAAGAGACAGACAGACGGACTGCCATGGGCATCCTCAGGCAGTGTGAGGTGGAGACTGGGGCTGGAGACTGGTCTGCTCACTATGAGGCAGAAGAGAGAGAACTAGTCTGGGGCTGGAGGCAGACAGACAGACTCATCCAGACACACGGGATCTGTATTTCTAGAATGCGACCGGGAGGCTCAGAAGCCTGAAGACCAGGGGTTCCATACAAATGAATGGTGGAAAAACGATTGGAACCATTTCCCTGTTTGACCGCTAGGTTTTATGGGTATTGCATAGCAGCTCGAAAGGCCACACTAGAGTCATTCAGATCAGCCTTTTCCCCTACGATTTAAGGGCCACTGTTTGAATTTTATCTTTTAGATTGTAAACATGTTCATTTCCATTTTTAAGGTTAACCACATTACAAAGATACAAAAGGCGATATTTAAAAAAAATGTGTTTTATTTTTTTTAAATTTTATTTTCAGGATTTTTTGGAAATTCTTCCGCAACCTCGTTTTCACATCAGGCGTCCCCACATGGGGGTCGCGACCCTTAGTTTGGGCACCGCTGCTGGACACTGTGAGACCCTCATCCCTCTCTGAGGCTTAATACACAGAGAAAGACTGGCTGGACAAAATGCTGATTCTTAATGGACTAAAAAGGCAGATGAATGATTTGAACCAGATTATAAAACATGTCTGGAACAATAAACGTGTGGAAAAGCTGAACATTTATAAAAACAAATCCCAAAACGTGATCATTTATCAACAAAGCAACACAATGTGTCTTTCATGTCACCAGGAACAAACACTTATAGGTGTTCACATGACAGGAAGTTGGTGAACAGGTTAATTGAGGTGAACAGGCTTGTGGGTAATGACTGGAGCTGAATCAGTGGAACAGTATTAAATATATCAAACACATTCTAACTGTTCTGATTGGTCCCAGAAACAGGAAGTTGGTGAACAGGTTAATTGGGGAGAACAGTATTAAATATATCAAACACAATCTAACTGTTCTGATTGGTCCCAGAAACAGGAAGTTGGTGAACAGGCTTGTGGGTAATGCCAGGAGCGGAATCGGTGGAACGGCATTAAATACATCACACATGGTTTCCATGGATTCCGGGTGTTTGATGTGATTCAGTTTGCTTCGTTTCCGGACATTTCTATGAGCCGTCCTCCCGTCAGCAGCCTCCTGTGATTCACATGTCCTCACTGTCGAAGGACTCGGAGCACTGGAGAAAGATCTCCTCACGGTCCCGCATAGCAGACAGACACACGTCCTATACGGAGAGAGAACCTGTTACCTGGAGGACAGACAGACAGGTCCCATACGGAGAGAGAACCTGTTACCTGGAGGACAGACAGGTCCTATACGGAGAGAGAACCTGTTACCTGGAGGACAGACAGACAGGTCCTATACGGAGAGAGAACCTGTTACCTGGAGGACAGACAGACAGGTCCTATACGGAGAGAGAGAACCTGTTACCTGGAGGACAGACAGGTCCTATACGGAGAGAGAACCTGTTACCTGGAGGACAGACAGACAGGTCCTATACGGAGAGAGAACCTGTTACCTGGAGGACAGACAGACAGGTCCTATACGGAGAGAGAACCTGTTACCTGGAGGACAGACAGACAGGTCCTATACGGAGAGAGAGAACCTGTTACCTGGAGGACAGACAGACAGGTCCTATACGGAGAGAGAACCTGTTACCTGGAGGACAGACAGACAGGTCCTATACGGAGAGAGAACCTGTTACCTGGAGGACAGACAGACAGGTCCTATACGGAGAGAGAGAACCTGTTACCTGGAGGACAGACAGACAGGTCCTATACGGAGAGAGAGAACCTGTTATCTGGAGGACAGACAGACAGGTCCTATACGGAGAGAGAGAACCTGTTACCTGGAGGACAGACAGACAGGTCCTATACGGAGAGAGAGAACCTGTTACCTGGAGGACAGACAGACAGGTCCTATACGGAGAGAGAGAACCTGTTACCTGGAGGACAGACAGACAGGTCCTATACGGAGAGAGAGAACCTGTTACCTGGAGGACAGACAGGTCCTATACGGAGAGAGAGAACCTGTTATCTGGAGGACAGACAGGTCCTATACGGAGAGAGAGAACCTGTTACCTGGAGGACAGACAGACAGGTCCTATACGGAGAGAGAGAACCTGTTACCTGGAGGACAGACAGACAGGTCCTATACGGAGAGAGAGAACCTGTTACCTGGAGGACAGACAGGTCCTATACGGAGAGAGAGAACCTGTTATCTGGAGGACAGACAGGTCCTATACGGAGAGAGAGAACCTGTTACCTGGAGGACAGACAGACAGGTCCTATACGGAGAGAGAGAACCTGTTACCTGGAGGACAGACAGACAGGTCCTATACGGAGAGAGAACCTGTTACCTGGAGGACAGACAGACAGGTCCTATACGGAGAGAGAGAACCTGTTACCTGGAGGACAGACAGACAGGTCCTATACGGAGAGAGAGAACCTGTTACCTGGAGGACAGACAGACAGGTCCTATACGGAGAGAGAGAACCTGTTACCTGGAGGACAGACAGACAGGTCCTATACGGAGAGAGAACCTGTTACCTGGAGGACAGACAGACAGGTCCTATACGGAGAGAGAGAACCTGTTACCTGGAGGACAGACAGACAGGTCCTATACGGAGAGAGAGAACCTGTTACCTGGAGGACAGACAGACAGGTCCTATACGGAGAGAGAGAACCTGTTACCTGGAGGACAGACAGACAGGTCCTATACGGAGAGAGAGAACCTGTTATCTGGAGGACAGACAGACAGGTCCTATACGGAGAGAGAGAACCTGTTACCTGGAGGACAGACAGGTCCTATACGGAGAGAGAGAACCTGTTATCTGGAGGACAGACAGGTCCTATACGGAGAGAGAGAACCTGTTACCTGGAGGACAGACAGGTCCTATACGGGAGAGAGAACCTGTTACCTGGAGGACAGACAGACAGGTCCTATACGGAGAGAGAGAACCTGTTACCTGGAGGACAGACAGACAGGTCCTATACGGAGAGAGAACCTGTTACCTGGAGGACAGACAGACAGGTCCTATACGGAGAGAGAGAACCTGTTACCTGGAGGACAGACAGACAGGTCCTATACGGAGAGAGAACCTGTTACCTGGAGGACAGACAGACAGGTCCTATACGGAGAGAGAGAACCTGTTATCTGGAGGACAGACAGACAGGTCCTATACGGAGAGAGAGAACCTGTTACCTGGAGGACAGACAGGTCCTATACGGAGAGAGAGAGAACCTGTTATCTGGAGGACAGACAGGTCCTATACGGAGAGAGAGAACCTGTTACCTGGAGGACAGACAGACAGGTCCTATACGGAGAGAGAGAACCTGTTACCTGGAGGACAGACAGACAGGTCCTATACGGAGAGAGAACCTGTTACCTGGAGGACAGACAGGTCCTATACGGAGAGAGAGAACCTGTTACCTGGAGGACAGACAGACAGGTCCTATACGGAGAGAGAGAACCTGTTACCTGGAGGACAGACAGACAGGTCCTATACGGAGAGAGAGAACCTGTTACCTGGAGGACAGACAGACAGGTCCTATACGGAGAGAGAGAACCTGTTACCTGGAGGACAGACAGACAGGTCCTATACGGAGAGAGAGAACCTGTTACCTGGAGGACAGACAGACAGGTCCTATACGGAGAGAGAACCTGTTACCTGGAGGACAGACAGACAGGTCCTATACGGAGAGAGAGAACCTGTTACCTGGAGGACAGACAGACAGGTCCTATACGGAGAGAGAACCTGTTACCTGGAGGACAGACAGACAGGTCCTATACGGAGAGAGAGAACCTGTTACCTGGAGGACAGACAGACAGGTCCTATACGGAGAGAGAACCTGTTACCTGGAGGACAGACAGACAGGTCCTATACGGAGAGAGAGAACCTGTTACCTGGAGGACAGACAGACAGGTCCTATACGGAGAGAGAACCTGTTACCTGGAGGACAGACAGACAGGTCCTATACGGAGAGAGAGAACCTGTTATCTGGAGGACAGACAGACAGGTCCTATACGGAGAGAGAGAACCTGTTACCTGGAGGACAGACAGGTCCTATACGGAGAGAGAGAACCTGTTATCTGGAGGACAGACAGGTCCTATACGGAGAGAGAGAACCTGTTACCTGGAGGACAGACAGACAGGTCCTATACGGAGAGAGAGAACCTGTTACCTGGAGGACAGACAGACAGGTCCTATACGGAGAGAGAACCTGTTACCTGGAGGACAGACAGGTCCTATACGGAGAGAGAACCTGTTACCTGGAGGACAGACAGACAGGTCCTATACGGAGAGTGAGAACCTGTTACCTGGAGGACAGACAGGTCCTATACGGAGAGAGAACCTGTTACCTGGAGGACAGACAGACAGGTCCTATACGGAGAGAGAGAACCTGTTACCTGGAGGACAGACAGGTCCTATACGGAGAGAGAACCTGTTACCTGGAGGACAGACAGACAGGTCCTATACGGAGAGAGAACCTGTTACCTGGAGGACAGACAGACAGGTCCTATACGGAGAGAGAACCTGTTACCTGGAGGACAGACAGGTCCTATACGGAGAGAGAGAACCTGTTATCTGGAGGACAGACAGACACACGTCCTATACGGAGAGAGAACCTGTTACCTGGAGGACAGACAGACAGGTCCTATACGGAGAGAGAGAACCTGTTACCTGGAGGACAGACAGACAGGTCCTATACGGAGAGAGAACCTGTTACCTGGAGGACAGACAGACAGGTCCTATACGGAGAGAGAGAACCTGTTACCTGGAGGACAGACAGACAGGTCCTATACGGAGAGAGAACCTGTTACCTGGAGGACAGACAGACAGGTCCTATACGGAGAGAGAGAACCTGTTATCTGGAGGACAGACAGACAGGTCCTATACGGAGAGAGAGAACCTGTTACCTGGAGGACAGACAGGTCCTATACGGAGAGAGAGAACCTGTTATCTGGAGGACAGACAGGTCCTATACGGAGAGAGAGAACCTGTTACCTGGAGGACAGACAGACAGGTCCTATACGGAGAGAGAGAACCTGTTACCTGGAGGACAGACAGACAGGTCCTATACGGAGAGAGAACCTGTTACCTGGAGGACAGACAGGTCCTATACGGAGAGAGAGAACCTGTTACCTGGAGGACAGACAGACAGGTCCTATACGGAGAGAGAGAACCTGTTACCTGGAGGACAGACAGACAGGTCCTATACGGAGAGAGAGAACCTGTTACCTGGAGGACAGACAGACAGGTCCTATACGGAGAGAGAGAACCTGTTACCTGGAGGACAGACAGACAGGTCCTATACGGAGAGAGAGAACCTGTTACCTGGAGGACAGACAGACAGGTCCTATACGGAGAGAGAACCTGTTACCTGGAGGACAGACAGACAGGTCCTATACGGAGAGAGAGAACCTGTTACCTGGAGGACAGACAGACAGGTCCTATACGGAGAGAGAACCTGTTACCTGGAGGACAGACAGACAGGTCCTATACGGAGAGAGAGAACCTGTTACCTGGAGGACAGACAGACAGGTCCTATACGGAGAGAGAACCTGTTACCTGGAGGACAGACAGACAGGTCCTATACGGAGAGGGAACCTGTTACCTGGAGGACAGACAGACAGGTCCTATACGGAGAGAGAGAACCTGTTACCTGGAGGACAGACAGACAGGTCCTATACGGAGAGAGAACCTGTTACCCGGAGGACAGACAGACAGACAGGTCCTATACTATGTCTGTAATACCTGGTTATGTTCTGGTTATGTTCTGGTTCCTACCATACCTGGTTATGTTCTGGTTATGTTCTGGTTCCTACCATACCTGGTTATGTTCTGGTTCCTACCATACCTGGTTATGTTCTGGTTCCTACCATACCTGGTTATGTTCTGGTTCCTATCATACCTGGTTAGGATCTGGTTCCTACCATACCTGGTTATGTTCTGGTTCCTACCATACCTGGTTATGTTTTGGTTCCTACCATACGTGGTTATGTTCTGGTTCCTACCATACGTGGTTATGTTCTGGTTCCTACCATACCTGGTTATGTCCTGGTTATGTTCTGGTTCCTATCATACCTGGTTATGTTCTGGTTCCTACCATACCTGGTTATGTTTTGGTTCCTACCATACCTGGTTATGTTCTGGTTATGTTCTGGTTCCTATCATACCTGGTTATGTTCTGGTTCCTACCATACCTGGTTATGTTTTGGTTCCTACCATACCTGGTTATGTTCTGGTTCCTACCATACGTGGTTATGTTCTGGTTATGTTCTGGTTCCTACCATACCTGGTTAGGATCTGGTTCCTACCATACCTGGTTATGTTTTGGTTCCTACCATACCTGGTTATGTTTTGGTTCCTACCATACCTGGTTATGTTTTGGTTCCTACCATACCTGGTTATGTTCTGGTTCCTACCATACCTGGTTATGTTCTGGTTCCTACCATACCTGGTTATGTTCTGGTTTCTATCATACCTGGTTATGTTCTGGTTTCTATCATACCTGGTTATGTTCTGGTTTCTACCATACCTGGTTATGTTCTCGTTCCTACCATACCTGGTTATGTTCTGGTTATGTTCTGGTTCCTACCATACCTGATTATATTCTAGTTCCTACCATACCAGGTTATGTTCTGGTTCCTACCATACCTGGTTATATTCTAGTTCCTACCATACCTGGTTATGTTCTGGTTATGTTCTGGTTCCTACCATACCTGGTTATATTCTAGTTCCTACCATACCTGGTTATGTTCTGGTTATGTTCTGGTTCCTACCATACCTGGTTATGTTCTGGTTCCTACCATACCTGGTTATATTCTAGTTCCTACCATACCAGGTTATGTTCTAGTTCCTACCATACCTGGTTATGTTCTAGTTCCTACCATACCTGGTTATGTTCTAGTTCCTACCATACCTGGTTATGTTCTGGTTCCTACCATACCTGGTTATGTTCTGGTTTCTATCATACCTGGTTATGTTCTGGTTCCTACCATACCTGGTTATGTTCTGGTTTCTACCATACCTGGTTATATTCTGGTTTCTCCACCATCTGAGTCTTGACGAAACACATGATGTCCTTATAGATCTCCCGGAGCTTGTCAAAGTCCCCACACTGAGGAGAGGCCAGGACAGGACTGGAGACAGAGAGAGACAAGTGGTTGGTAATGAGTCAACACCAGTCCATCAGAGGACAGAGGAGCAGACAGGACTGGAGACACACAGAGAGAAGTGGTTAGTAATGAGTCAACACCAGTCCATCAGAGGACAGAGGAGCAGACAGGACTGGCGACAGAGAGAGACAAGTGGTTGGTAATGAGTCAACACCAGTCCATCAGAGGACAGAGGAGCAGACAGGACTGGAGACAGAGAGAGACAAGTGGTTGGTAATGAGTCAACACCAGTCCATCAGAGGACAGAGGAGCAGACAGGACTGGAGACACACAGAGAAGTGGTTGGTAATGAGTCAACACCAGTCCATCAGAGGACAGAGGAGCAGACAGGACTGGAGACAGAGAGACAAGTGGTTGGTAATGAGTCAACACCAGTCCTACAGTCCATCAGAGGACAGAGGAGCAGACAGGACTGGAGACACACAGAGAGAAGTGGTTGGTAATGAGTCAACACCAGTCCTACAGTCCATCAGAGGACAGAGGAGCAGGGAAAAGAGACTGAGTAGAGAAGGTAATTATTAAGAGAGAGAGCATTGGGACAATCTCAAAGAACATACTCCTTGAGTCCTTTCTCCTCGCCTTATTAAATCCCATTGGATGAGAAAGCCAGGAGGTCCCTCCCCTCTGACCTTCTCCTCCAATGGGAAGATGGAGGCAGAGGGACTTCGTGAACCACGTTCCCTGCCAGTACATCGGTTTCTGTGAATAGGGAGTGTGTGTGTAGTCAGGGGGTGTGTATATCTGTGTGTGTTATCCAGGGCTCGTCAGGGCCCAGTCCTTTGTTGAGGGAGACCTAATTAAAAGTGAATTCTTAATGAGAGCTGGTCCAAAGCCACCACCTTTATCATCTCTCTCTCCTCTACCCTGTCTCTCTCTCTCTCTCTCTCTCTCTCTCCTCTACCCTGTCTCTCTCTCTTTCTCTCTCTCTCTCTCTCTCTGTCTCTCTCTCTCTCTCTCTCCTCTACCCGGTCTCTCTGTGTCTCTCTCTCTCTCTCTCTCTCCTCTACCCTGTCTCTCTCTTTCTCCCCCTCTCTCCTCTACCCTGTCTCTCTCTCTCCTCCCTCTCTCCTTTACCCTGTCTCTCTCTCTCCTCTACCCTGTCTCTTTCTCTCTCCCTCCTCTCCCTAGATCCTCTCTCTTCTCACTACTATCTCTTCTCTCTTTCCTCATCCCTCCCGCTCTCCTCTGCCTTACCACTAACATGTTCTGAGACCTGCTCTATTCTGAGACCTGCTCTTTTCTGAGACCTGGTCTGTTCCGTTCTGAGACCTGCCCTGTTCTGAGACCTGCTCTGTTCTGATACCTGCTCTGTTCTGAGACCTGGTCTGTTCCGTTCTGAGACCTGCCCTGTTCCGAGACCTGCCCTGTTCCGAGACCTGGTCTGTTCCGAGACCTGGTCTGTTCTGAGACCTGCCCTGTTCTGAGATCTGCCCTGTTCTGGGACCTGCCCTGTTCTGAGACCTGCTCTGTTCTGAGACCTGCTCTGTTCTGAGACCTGCTCTGTTCTGAGACCTGCTCTGTTCTGAGACCTGCTCTGTTCTGAGACCTGCTCTGTTCTGAGACCTGCCCTGTTCTGAGATCTGTTCTGAGACCTGCCCTGAGACCTGCTCTGTTCAGCCACCTGAATATAGTAACTGTTAAAGCTGTGAAGCCATAAGAGGAGAACAGAGGTAGGACCCAATTAAATATAGACTGTCTAAGCTGGTCACCAGGGGAGGGGGAGAGAGGAGAGAGAGAGCTCATAGCTCTGTTGCATGCTGGTATGTACATAGTCAATGGTAGGCTTCGAGGAGACTCCTATGGTAGGTACACCTACAGCTCATCTCTTGGCAGTAGTACTGTAGAAGTGTACCTATGATTAAAATTACAGGCCTCTCTCATCTTTTTAAGTGGGAGAACTTGCACAATTGGTGGCTGACTAAATACTTTTTTGCCCCACTGTATGTAGAGAGAAGAGAGAGAAGAGAGAGATATGTAGAGAGAAGAGATAGAGAAGAGAGATATGTAGAGAGAAGAGAGAGATATGTAGAGAAGAGAGAGATATGTAGAGAGAAGAGATAGAGAAGAGAGATATGTAGAGAGAAGAGAGAGATATGTAGAGAGAAGAGAGAGATATGTAGAGAGAAGAGAGAGATATGTAGAGAGAAGAGAGAGATATGTAGAGAGAAGAGACATATGTAGAGAGAAGAGACATATGTAGAGAGAAGAGACATATGTAGAGAGAAGAGACATATGTAGAGAGAAGAGAGATATGTAGAGAGAAGAGACATATGTAGAGAGAAGAGACATATGTAGAGAGAAGAGACATATGTAGAGAGAAGAGACATATGTAGAGAGAAGAGAGATAGAGATGAGAGATATGTAGAGAGAAGAGAGAGATATGTAGACAGAAGAGAGAGATATGTAGAGAAGAGAGATATGTAGAGAGAAGAGAGAGATATGTAGAGAGAAGAGAGAGATATGTAGAGAGAAGAGAGAGATATGTAGAGAGAAGAGAGAGATAGAAGAGAGATAGAGAAGAGAGATATGTAGACAGAAGAGAGAGATATGTAGAGAGAGATGGAGAAGAGAGAGCAGAGTGTATTTGTCAGGGTTAAACAGACAGTGTACAACCAAACAGATTGTTGACTTGGCAATAGCAAACGTAATTATGAAAAGAGCAGTGGTGGTCGTCTGGATAAATGGATAATGAATGTTCAGACTCCCAGTCCTACTGTTACTCAGCCCAGACTCCCAGTCCTACTGTTACTCAGCCCAGACTCCCAGTCCTACTGTTACTCAGCCCAGACTCCCAGTCCTACTGTTACTCAGCCCAGACTCCCAGTCCTACTGTTACTCAGCCCAGACTCCCAGTCCCACTGTTACTCAGCCCAGACTCCCAGTCCTACTGTTACTCAGCCCAGACTCCCAGTCCTACTGTTACTCAGCCCAGACTCCCAGTCCTACTGTTACTCAGCCCAGACTCCCAGTCCTACTGTTACTCAGCCCAGACTCCCAGTCCCACTGTTACTCAGCCCAGACTCCCAGTCCTACTGTTACTCAGCCCAGACTCCCAGTCCTACTGTTACTCAGCCCAGACTCCCAGTCCTACTGTTACTCAGTTACTCAGCCCAGACTCCCAGTCCTACTGTTACTCAGTTACTCAGCCCAGACTCCCAGTCCTACTGTTACTCAGCCCAGACTCCCAGTCCTACTGTTACTCAGTTACTCAGCCCAGACTCCCAGTCCTACTGTTACTCAGTTACTCAGCCCAGACTCCCAGTCCTACTGTTACTCAGCCCAGACTCCCAGTCCTACTGTTACTCAGCCCAGACTCCCAGTCCTACTGTTACTCAGCCCAGACTCCCAGTCCTACTGTTACTCAGCCCAGACTCCCAGTCCTACTGTTACTCAGCCCAGACTCCCAGTCCTACTGTTACTCAGCCCAAACTCCCAGTCCTACTGTTACTCAGCCCAGACTCCCAGTCCTACTGTTACTCAGCCCAGACTCCCAGTCCTACTGTTACTCAGCCCAGACTCCCAGTCCTACTGTTACTCAGCCCAGACTCCCAGTCCTACTGTTACTCAGCCCAGACTCCCAGTCTCTCTCTCTCTCTCTCCTTCCTGGGCTGAGTAGCAGTATAGTGATGTTTGTCTCCCTCCCAGATTTTCACTCTGAATAAGGTCTCATTACAGTGACTCATCAGTTGTCACCGATGGCAGAATATTCTGTCTGTATGGGGGCCTGCTTTACTGAATGTTTGATACAGGCCAAATCATTTGGTGTTGTTGAATAAATGATAGACTGGTAACACCACGGTCATACTGTGATAGATAGCAGGACTGGTAACACCACTGTCATACTGTGATAGACTGGTAACACCACGGTCATACTGTGATAGATAGCAGGACTGGTAACACCACAGTCATACTGTGATAGATAGCAGGACTGGTAACACCACTGTCATACTGTGATAGATAGCAAGACTGGTAACACCACTGTCATACTGTGATAGACTGGTAACACCACGGTCATACTGTGATAGATAGCAGGACTGGTAACACCACAGTCATACTGTGATAGATAGCAGGACTGGTAACACCACTGTCATACTGTGATAGATAGCAGGACTGGTAACACCGCTGTCATACTGTGATAGATAGCAGGACTGGTAACACCACTGTCATACTGTGATAGATAGCAGGACTGGTAACACCACGGTCATACTGTGATAGATAGCAGGACTGGTAACACCACGGTCATACTGTGATAGATAGCAGGACTGGTAACACCACTGTCATACTGTGATAGATAGCAGGACTGGTAACACCACGGTCATACTGTGATAGATAGCAGGACTGGTAACACCACGGTCATACTGTGATAGATAGCAGGACTGGTAACACCACGGTCATACTGTGATAGATAGCAGGACTGGTAACACCACGGTCATACTGTGATAGATAGCAGGACTGGTAACACCACGGTCATACTGTGATAGATAGCAGGACTGGTAACACCACTGTCATACTGTGATAGATAGCAGGACTGGTAACACCACTGTCATACTGTGATAGATAGCAGGACTGGTAACACCACTGTCATACTGTGATAGATAGCAGGACTGGTAACACCACGGTCATACTGTGATAGATAGCAGGACTGGTAACACCACTGTCATACTGTGATAGACTGGTAACACCACTGTCATACTGTGATAGATAGCAGGACTGGTAACACCACTGTCATACTGTGATAGACTGGTAACACCACTGTCATACTGTGATAGATAGCAGGACTGGTAACACCACTGTCATACTGTGATAGATAGCAGGACTGGTAACACCACTGTCATACTGTGATAGATAGCAGGACTGGTAACACCACTGTCATACTGTGATAGATAGCAGGACTGGTAACACCACTGTCATACTGTGATAGATAGCAGGACTGGTAACACCACTGTCATACTGTGATAGACTGGTAACACCACTGTCATACTGTGATAGATAGCAGGACTGGTAACACCACTGTCATACTGTGATAGATAGCAGGACTGGTAACACCACTGTCATACTGTGATAGATAGCAGGACTGGTAACACCACTGTCATACTGTGATAGATAGCAGGACTGGTAACACCACGGTCATACTGTGATAGACTGGTAACACCACTGTCATACTGTGATAGATAGCAGGACTGGTAACACCACTGTCATACTGTGATAGATAGCAGGACTGGTAACACCACTGTCATACTGTGATAGACTGGTAACACCACTGTCATACTGTGATAGTAGGGCAGGACTGGTAACACCACTGTCATACTGTGATAGACTGGTAACACCACTGTCATACTGTGATAGATAGCAGGACTGGTAACACCACTGTCATACTGTGATAGACTGGTAACACCACTGTCATACTGTGATAGATAGCAGGACAGTGTCCCTAAGGCTGGTTGGCAGGATTATGTGAATGTGACTTCATCGATTACCATATGATTCTACTAATCTATATGTGTTTTCTGGTGGAGGTCTGTCTCGAATCTCCTCTCAAAGCATTTAGAAAAGACTGTTGCGCAGCAACTCACTGCTTTCCTGAAGACAAACAATGTATATACGAAATGCTTCAGTCTGGTTGTAGACCCCATCATAGCACTGAGACGGCACTTGTGAAGGTGGTAAATGACATTTTAATGGCGTCAGACCGAGGCTCTGGATCTCGGTCCTCGTGCTCCTAGACCTTAGTGCTGCTTTTGATACCATCGATCACCACATTCTTTTGGAGAGATTGGAAACCCAAATTGGTCTACACGGACAAGTTCTGGCCTGGTTTAGATCTTATCTGTCTGAAAGATATCAGTTTGTGAATGGTTTGTCCTCTGACAAATCAACTGTAAATTTCGGTGTTCCTCAAGGTTCCGTTTTAGGACCACTATTGTTTTCACTATATATTTTACCTCTTGGGGATGTCATTCGAAAACATAATGTAAACTTTCACTGCTATGCGGATGACACACAGCTGTACATTTCAATGAAACATGGTGAAGCCCCAAAATTGCCCTCGCTAGAAGCATGTGTTTCAGACATAAGGAAGTGGATGGCTGCAAACGTTCTACTTTTAAACTCGGACAAAACAGAGATGCTTGTTCTAGGTCCCAAGAAACAAAGATATCTTCTGTTGAATCTGACAATTAATCTTGATGGTTGTACAGTCGTCTCAAATAAAACTGTGAAGGACCTCGGCGTTACTCTGGAACCTGATCTCTCTTTTGACGAACATATCAAGACCGTTTCAAGGACAGCTTTTTTTCCATCCACATCTTGGCCATGTTCTGTTATAATCTCCACCCGGCACAGCCAGAAGAGGACTGGCCACCCCTTATAGCCTGGTTCCTCTCTAGGTTTATAATCTCCACCCGGCACAGCCAGAAGAGGACTGGCCACCCCTCATAGCCTGGTTCCTCTCTAGGTTTCTTCCTAGGTTTTGGCCTTTCTAGGGAGTTTTTCCGAGCCACTGTGCTTCTACACCTGCATTGCTTGCTGTTTGGGGTTTTAGGCTGGGTTTCTGTACAGCACTTTGAGATATCAGCTGATGTAAGAAGGGCTTTATAAATACATTTGATTGATTGATTGATATTGGATGACTCTGAAGGACACCATTCCAGGTGATTCCAGATGGCATCTTACTGCTTACTGTATTGACAGCTGTGTAATTAAATCAGCGTAATGTAATATGTGAATCTACCTGTGGTCTGAAGTGGAGTCCATCTCTTTCTTCACCACATCATAGGCATCCTGAAGCAGGTCCTGACAACAAACAAACAAACAACATTCTGGAACGGTTGTAACAACATGGCTGAAACAAGAGGAAACAACAAGCTGTAGATCTGACTGTCTTCCATCACTATGGGGTCTCTGTCCCATTTCTCCAGGGGTATGACTGTCTGTCTTCCATCACTATGGGGTGTCTGTCCCATTTTTCCAGGGGTATGACTGACTGTCTTCCATCACTATGGGCTCTCTGTCCCATTTCTCCAGGGGTATGACTGTCTGTCTTCCATCACTATGGGGTCTCTGTCCCATTTCTCCAGGGGTATGACTGTCTTCCATCACTATGGGGTCTCTATCCCATTTCTCCAGGGGTATGACTGTCTTCCATCACTATGGGGTCTCTGTCCCATTTCTCCAGGGGTATGACTGTCTTCCATCACTATGGGGTCTCTGTCCCATTTCTCCAGGGGTATGACTGACTGACTTCCATCACTATGGGGTCTCTGTCCCATTTCTCCAGGGGTATGACTGTCTTCCATCACTATGGGGTCTCTGTCCCATTTCTCCAGGGGTATGACTGTCTGTCTTCCATCACTATGGGGTCTCTGTCCCATTTCTCCAGGGGTATGACTGACTGTCTGTCTTCCATCACTATGGGGTCTCTGTCCCATTTCTCCAGGGGTATGACTGTCTTCCATCACTATGGGGTCTCTGTCCCATTTCTCCAGGGGTATGACTGACTGTCTGTCTTCCATCACTATGGGGTCTCTGTCCCATTTCTCCAGGGGTATGACTGACTGTCTGTCTTCCATCACTATGGGCTCTCTGTCCCATTTCTCCAGGGGTATGACTGTCTTCCATCACTATGGGGTCTCTGTCCCATTTCTCCAGGGGTATGACTGACTGTCTGTCTTCCATCACTATGGGGTCTCTGTCCCATTTCTCCAGGGGTATGACTGTCTTCCATCACTATGGGGTCTCTGTCCCATTTCTCCAGGGGTATGACTGTCTTCCATCACTATGGGGTCTCTGTCCCATTTCTCCAGGGTATGTCTGACTGTCTTCCATCACTATGGGGTCTCTGTCCCATTTCTCCAGGGGTATGACTGTCTTCCATCACTATGGGGTCTCTGTCCCATTTCTCCAGGGGTATGACTGACTGTCTTCCATCACTATGGGGTCTCTGTCCCATTTCTCCAGGGGTATGACTGTCTTCCATCACTATGGGGTCTCTGTCCCATTTCTCCAGGGGTATGACTGACTGTCTTCCATCACTATGGGGTCTCTGTCCCATTTCTCCAGGGGTATGACTGTCTTCCATCACTATGGGGTCTCTGTCCCATTTCTCCAGGGGTATGACTGTCTTCCATCACTATGGGGTCTCTGTCCCATTTCTCCAGGGGTATGACTGTCTTCCATCACTATGGGGTCTCTGTCCCATTTCTCCAGGGGTATGACTGTCTGTCTTCCATCACTATGGGGTCTCTGTCCCATTTCTCCAGGGGTATGACTGTCTGTCTTCCATCACTATGGGGTCTCTGTCCCATTTCTCCAGGGTATGACTGACTGTCTTCCATCACTATGGGGTCTCTGTCCCATTTCTCCAGGGGTATGACTGACTGTCTTCCATCACTATGGGGTCTCTGTCCCATTTCTCCAGGGGTATGACTGACTGTCTTCCATCACTATGGGGTCTCTGTCCCATTTCTCCAGGGGTATGACTGACTGTCTTCCATCACTATGGGGTCTCTGTCCCATTTCTCCAGGGGTATGACTGACTGTCTTCCATCACTATGGGGTCTCTGTCCCATTTCTCCAGGGGTATGACTGTCTTCCATCACTATGGGGTCTCTGTCCCATTTCTCCAGGGGTATGACTGTCTTCCATCACTATGGGGTCTCTGTCCCATTTCTCCAGGGGTATGACTGTCTTCCATCACTATGGGGTCTCTGTCCCATTTCTCCAGGGGTATGACTGTCTTCCATCACTATGGGGTCTCTGTCCCATTTCTCCAGGGGTATGACTGTCTTCCATCACTATGGGGTCTCTGTCCCATTTCTCCAGGGTATGACTGACTGTCTGTCTTCCATCACTATGGGGTCTCTGTCCCATTTCTCCAGGGGTATGACTGTCTTCCATCACTATGGGGTCTCTGTCCCATTTCTCCAGGGTATGACTGACTGTCTGTCTTCCATCACTATGGGGTCTCTGTCCCATTTCTCCAGGGGTATGACTGACTGTCTGTCTTCCATCACTATGGGGTCTCTGTCCCATTTCTCCAGGGGTATGACTGTCTTCCATCACTATGGGGTCTCTGTCCCATTTCTCCAGGGGTATGACTGACTGTCTGTCTTCCATCACTATGGGGTCTCTGTCCCATTTCTCCAGGGGTATGACTGTCTTCCATCACTATGGGGTCTCTGTCCCATTTCTCCAGGGGTATGACTGTCTTCCATCACTATGGGGTCTCTGTCCCATTTCTCCAGGGGTATGACTGTCTTCCATCACTATGGGGTCTCTGTCCCATTTCTCCAGGGGTATGACTGTCTTCCATCACTATGGGGTCTCTGTCCCATTTCTCCAGGGGTATGACTGACTGTCTTCCATCACTATGGGGTCTCTGTCCCATTTCTCCAGGGGTATGACTGTCTTCCATCACTATGGGGTCTCTGTCCCATTTCTCCAGGGGTATGACTGACTGTCTTCCATCACTATGGGGTCTCTGTCCCATTTCTCCAGGGGTATGACTGTCTTCCATCACTATGGGGTCTCTGTCCCATTTCTCCAGGGGTATGACTGTCTTCCATCACTATGGGGTCTCTGTCCCATTTCTCCAGGGGTATGACTGTCTTCCATCACTATGGGGTCTCTGTCCCATTTCTCCAGGGGTATGACTGTCTGTCTTCCATCACTATGGGGTCTCTGTCCCATTTCTCCAGGGGTATGACTGTCTGTCTTCCATCACTATGGGGTCTCTGTCCCATTTCTCCAGGGGTATGACTGACTGTCTTCCATCACTATGGGGTCTCTGTCCCATTTCTCCAGGGGTATGACTGACTGTCTTCCATCACTATGGGGTCTCTGTCCCATTTCTCCAGGGGTATGACTGACTGTCTTCCATCACTATGGGGTCTCTGTCCCATTTCTCCAGGGGTATGACTGACTGTCTTCCATCACTATGGGGTCTCTGTCCCATTTCTCCAGGGGTATGACTGACTGTCTTCCATCACTATGGGGTCTCTGTCCCATTTCTCCAGGGGTATGACTGTCTTCCATCACTATGGGGTCTCTGTCCCATTTCTCCAGGGGTATGACTGTCTTCCATCACTATGGGGTCTCTGTCCCATTTCTCCAGGGGTATGACTGTCTTCCATCACTATGGGGTCTCTGTCCCATTTCTCCAGGGGTATGACTGTCTTCCATCACTATGGGGTCTCTGTCCCATTTCTCCAGGGGTATGACTGTCTTCCATCACTATGGGGTCTCTGTCCCATTTCTCCAGGGGTATGACTGACTGTCTGTCTTCCATCACTATGGGGTCTCTGTCCCATTTCTCCAGGGGTATGACTGTCTTCCATCACTATGGGGTCTCTGTCCCATTTCTCCAGGGGTATGACTGTCTTCCATCACTATGGGGTCTCTGTCCCATTTCTCCAGGGGTATGTCTGACTGTCTTCCATCACTATGGGGTCTCTGTCCCATTTCTCCAGGGTATGACTGTCTTCCATCACTATGGGGTCTCTGTCCCATTTCTCCAGGGGTATGACTGACTGTCTTCCATCACTATGGGGTCTCTGTCCCATTTCTCCAGGGGTATGACTGTCTTCCATCACTATGGGGTCTCTGTCCCATTTCTCCAGGGGTATGACTGACTGTCTTCCATCACTATGGGGTCTCTGTCCCATTTCTCCAGGGGTATGACTGTCTTCCATCACTATGGGGTCTCTGTCCCATTTCTCCAGGGGTATGACTGTCTTCCATCACTATGGGGTCTCTGTCCCATTTCTCCAGGGGTATGACTGTCTGTCTTCCATCACTATGGGGTCTCTGTCCCATTTCTCCAGGGGTATGACTGTCTGTCTTCCATCACTATGGGGTCTCTGTCCCATTTCTCCAGGGGTATGACTGTCTGTCTTCCATCACTATGGGGTCTCTGTCCCATTTCTCCAGGGTATGACTGACTGTCTTCCATCACTATGGGGTCTCTGTCCCATTTCTCCAGGGGTATGACTGACTGTCTTCCATCACTATGGGGTCTCTGTCCCATTTCTCCAGGGGTATGACTGACTGTCTTCCATCACTATGGGGTCTCTGTCCCATTTCTCCAGGGGTATGACTGACTGTCTTCCATCACTATGGGGTCTCTGTCCCATTTCTCCAGGGGTATGACTGACTGTTTCCATCACTATGGGGTCTCTGTCCCATTTCTCCAGGGGTATGACTGTCTTCCATCACTATGGGGTCTCTGTCCCATTTCTCCAGGGGTATGACTGTCTTCCATCACTATGGGGTCTCTGTCCCATTTCTCCAGGGGTATGACTGTCTTCCATCACTATGGGGTCTCTGTCCCATTTCTCCAGGGGTATGACTGTCTTCCATCACTATGGGGTCTCTGTCCCATTTCTCCAGGGGTATGACTGTCTTCCATCACTATGGGGTCTCTGTCCCATTTCTCCAGGGGTATGACTGACTGTCTGTCTTCCATCACTATGGGGTCTCTGTCCCATTTCTCCAGGGGTATGACTGTCTTCCATCATTATGGGGTCTCTGTCCCATTTCTCCAGGGGTATGACTGTCTTCCATCACTATGGGGTCTCTGTCCCATTTCTCCAGGGGTATGACTGACTGTCTGTCTTCCATCACTATGGGGTCTCTGTCCCATTTCTCCAGGGGTATGACTGTCTTCCATCACTATGGGGTCTCTGTCCCATTTCTCCAGGGGTATGACTGACTGTCTTCCATCACTATGGGGTCTCTGTCCCATTTCTCCAGGGGTATGACTGTCTTCCATCACTATGGGGTCTCTGTCCCATTTCTCCAGGGGTATGACTGTCTTCCATCACTATGGGGTCTCTGTCCCATTTCTCCAGGGGTATGACTGTCTTCCATCACTATGGGGTCTCTGTCCCATTTCTCCAGGGGTATGACTGTCTTCCATCACTATGGGGTCTCTGTCCCATTTCTCCAGGGGTATGACTGTCTTCCATCACTATGGGGTCTCTGTCCCATTTCTCCAGGGGTATGACTGACTGTCTGTCTTCCATCACTATGGGGTCTCTGTCCCATTTCTCCAGGGGTATGACTGTCTTCCATCACTATGGGGTCTCTGTCCCATTTCTCCAGGGGTATGACTGTCTTCCATCACTATGGGGTCTCTGTCCCATTTCTCCAGGGGTATGACTGACTGTCTGTCTTCCATCACTATGGGGTCTCTGTCCCATTTCTCCAGGGGTATGACTGTCTTCCATCACTATGGGGTCTCTGTCCCATTTCTCCAGGGGTATGACTGACTGTCTTCCATCACTATGGGGTCTCTGTCCCATTTCTCCAGGGGTATGACTGTCTTCCATCACTATGGGGTCTCTGTCCCATTTCTCCAGGGGTATGACTGTCTTCCATCACTATGGGGTCTCTGTCCCATTTCTCCAGGGGTATGACTGACTGTCTGTCTTCCATCACTATGGGGTCTCTGTCCCATTTCTCCAGGGGTATGACTGTCTTCCATCACTATGGGGTCTCTGTCCCATTTCTCCAGGGGTATGACTGTCTTCCATCACTATGGGGTCTCTGTCCCATTTCTCCAGGGGTATGACTGACTGTCTGTCTTCCATCACTATGGGGTCTCTGTCCCATTTCTCCAGGGGTATGACTGTCTTCCATCACTATGGGGTCTCTGTCCCATTTCTCCAGGGGTATGACTGACTGTCTTCCATCACTATGGGGTCTCTGTCCCATTTCTCCAGGGGTATGACTGTCTTCCATCACTATGGGGTCTCTGTCCCATTTCTCCAGGGGTATGACTGTCTTCCATCACTATGGGGTCTCTGTCCCATTTCTCCAGGGGTATGACTGACTGTCTGTCTTCCATCACTATGGGCTCTCTGTCCCATTTCTCCAGGGGTATGACTGACTGTCCTCCATCACTATGGGCTCTCTGTCCCATTTCTCCAGGGGTATGACTGTGGGTAGTGTGTCAGTACAATAGAGTGACGAGGGGTGTCTTCTAGACGGGGAGCCAAACCACCAAAGCCGTCACAATCCTGGCTCTTAAAAACGGCTAACCCTATTGTCTATTGTCTTTTACCCCTGAAGACTAAAACAGGGTGCTAGAGAGACCATCTCTCCCTCCCTTCCTCCCCCTGTCAGATGGATTAGTGGTGGCATCTTGTCCTGGGAGAAGCCTACTGGGAGAGAGGGATGAAACGAAGGAGAGAGAGAGAGCCACAGGGATGGAGAGACAGACGGAGAGTGGTGGGGGGGGTAAAGACACAGAGAGAGATACAGCCAGAAAATCATCACTTGTCCACCAATGAAGGGAGAAAGAAATAGAGAGAGAAATGGAGAGCGAGAAAGATATGAGCCACCCGGTATTATGAGATAAAGCCCCTTCTCTCCAGACACTCTGAACACTACCTGGAGAAACAGAGTAGCTCACTGTCTGGAGAAACAGAGTAGCTCACTGTCTGGAGAAACAGAGCAGCTCACTACCTGGAGAAACAGAGCAGCTCACTGTCTGGAGAAACAGAGCAGCTCACTGTCTGGAGAAACAGAGCAGCTCACTGCCTGGAGAAACAGAGCAGCTCACTGCCTGGAGAAACAGAGCAGCTCACTGCCTGGAGAAACAGAGCAGCTCACTGCCTGGAGAAACAGAGCAGCTCACTGCCTGGAGAAACAGAGCAGCTCACTGCCTGGAGAAACAGAGCAGCTCACTGCCTGGAGAAACAGCTGGGACAGAACATGGTAGCTGGAGGATATGGATGTGGCTGTGATACGGTGTGTCCTAACCTCTCCATAGGAAGGAGACGAGGCTGTGAGACGGTGTGACCCCTGACCTCTCCATAGGAAGGAGACAAGGCTGTGAGACGGTGTGACCCCTGACCTCTCCATAGGAAGGAGAGGAGGCTGTGAGACGGTGTGACCCCTGACCTCTCCATAGGAAGGAGAGACGGTGTGACCCCTGACCTCTCCATAGGAAGGAGAGGAGACGGTGTGACCCCTGACCTCTCCATAGGAAGGAGAGGAGGCTGTGAGACCGTGTGACCCCTGACCTCTCCATAGGAAGGAGAGGAGACGGTGTGGCCCCTGACCTCTCCATAGGAAGGAGAGGAGGCTGTGAGACGGTGTGACCCCTGACCTCTCCATAGGAAGGAGACGAGGCTGTGAGACGGTGTGACCCCAGAGTTGAGATCCCGGACTGACACGGGTACGTGGTGCCAACCTGGACCATCTACTGCTTCCTCAGTCAGGCAGGAGGCCACTTCCTGCTGGAGATGAACAACCCAGAACTGTGTGAGTGGGTTCTCAGTCAGACAGGATACCACTTCCTGTTGTACATGAACAACACAGAACTGTGTGAGTGGGTTTACCTCAAAAAAGCAAAAAATAATTTCTACAGTAAGTTATTTACAGGAGGCCTGATCATTTCTACAGTAAGTTATTTACAGGAGGCCTGATCATTTTTCATCTTCATCAGTACTGTTAGTTAGTGTTGTACTATCAGTAGCTAGCTTGTTTGGCTAACATTAGCTATTAACTGTGTACAAGGCCAGGGAAATGTTAGCTATTAGCTGTGTACAATGCCAGGGGATTGTTAGCTATTAGCTGTGTACAAGGCCAGAGGAATGTTAGCTATTAGCTGTGTACAAGGCCAGGGGAATGTTAGCTATTAGCTGTGTACAAGGCCAGGGGAATGTTAGCTATTAGCTGTGTACAAGGCCAGAGGAATGTTAGCTATTAGCTGTGTACAAGGCCAGGGAAATGTTAGAAAGAGAAACATCTACTACTATGAAGGTTAGTTAGTTACTCCCTTATGTCTGCAGATCATCACCTGTTATAAAATGACAACAACCCCTTGCTAGCTGACTCACTGTTCCACTGTCGAAACACTGTTTCCCAGAAGGACTGTTTCCCAGAAACACTGTTTCCCAGAAGGACTGTTTCCCAGAAACACTGTTTCCCAGAAGGACTGTTTCCCAGAACCACTGTTTTCCAGAAGGACTGTTTTCCAGAAGGACTGTTTTCCAGAAGGACTGTTTTCCAGAAGGACTGTTTTCCAGAAGGACTGTTTCCCAGAAGGACTGTTTCCCAGAAGGACTGTTTCCCAGAAGGACTGTTTCCCAGAAGGACTGTTTCCCAGAAACACTGTTTCCCAGAAACACTGTTTTCCAGAAGGATTGTTTCCCAGGAGGACTGTTTCCCAGGAGGACTGTTTCCCAGAAGGACTGTTTCCCAGGAGGACTGTTTCCCAGGAGGACCGTTTCCCAGAAGGACCGTTTCCCAGAAGGACCGTTTCCCAGAAGGACCGTTTCCCAGAAGGACCGTTTCCCAGAAGGACCGTTTCCCAGAAGGACCGTTTCCCAGAAGCATCCTGCTCTGAAAGACCTCCCTGGGTTTACCGTCACGCTGTGTTTGATCAGGACGTGTCCTCCTATTAATTCGTTGGTTTTCAGAGACTCATTACTCAGCACTTCCCCTTGTGGGCGCTCCCGTTTATTCCTCAACGTTTGTGTGAAACGAAGAGAGAGAAACTCATCGCTGTATTTGCGTTTCATGACGATTGAGCTCAGTCAGAACTAGTAGCTACCATGAGTCCATTTGATGACAGCGGTGTGTGGATGGCTGGTGGGAACGACAAGTCAATGGCCGACAGAGCTGCAGCGGATGGGTCTCGGAGTGATCTTCAAGAAAACGGGCTGGGGATCAAACCAGGGTCTGTAGTGACGCCTCTAGCACGGAGATACAATGCCTTAGACCGCCGCGCCAATTGGCCAAATCAATTAAAATCCAGTAATCAATTAAATAATTCATTATAATTGATTAAATAATTGATTAATGAAAGCTGTACTCGCCTCTTCATAGCTAGAAGGAGAAGAGGCTCCCTGGCTGTTTGCCTGAGTGGAGGGCTGGAGCGTGAGGTGGAGGTGGGTGTCTGGAACAGGAGTAGGGGGTGTCTCTGGCGGCCCTTCCCAGCCCAGGGTGCTCTGCTGGGGGGGACAGGTCTGGTAGGCTGCCCGGCGCTCTGGAGAGAAGCTATCCCACAGGCCTGAGATAGCTTCAGATACTACAGCCAGACCAGTCTGTCCCGGGCTCAGCACACCGCTACAAACCAACTTCTCCAGTGTCTGTCTGTAGAACAACAAGTACCTGGGGAGAAATAGAGAGATGGGGAGTGGGATGGGGAGAGAGAGGGATGGGGGAGAGAGGGATAGGGAAAGAGAGAGGTTGATTGGGGAGAGAGATAGATAGGATGGGAGAGAGAGAGGGATGGGGAGAGAGAGGGTGATTGGGGAGAGAGATCGGGATGGGGAGAGGGTGATTGGGGAGAGAGATAGATAGGGATGGGAGAGAGAGGGATGGGGGAGAGAGAGGGATGGGGAGAGAGGGTGATTGGGAGAGAGAGGGATGGGGGAGAGAGAAGGTGATTGGGAGAGAGAGATAGGGAGAGAGATAGGGATGGAGAGAGAGAGGGATGGGAGAGAGAGAGGGATGGGAGAGAGAGAGAGGGATGGAGAGAGAGGGATGGGAGAGAGAGGGTGAAGGGGGAGAGATAGGGATGGGGAGAGAGAGATATGGATGGGAGAGAGAGAGGGATGGGAGAGAGAGGGTGATTGGGGAGAGAGATCGGGATGGGGAGAGAGAGTGTGATTGGGGAGAGATAGATAGGGATGGGTTGAGAGAGAGGGATGGGGGAGAGAGAGGGATGGGGGAGAGAGGGTGATTGGGAGAGAGAGGGATGGGGGAGAGAGAAGGTGATTGGGAGAGAGAGATAGGGATGGGGAGAGAGATAGGGATGGGAGAGAGGGATGGGAGAGAGAGAGGGATGGGAGAGAGAGAGAGGGATGGAGAGAGAGGGATGGGAGAGAGAGGGTGAAGGGGGAGAGATAGGGATGGGGAGAGAGAGAGGGTGAAGGGGAGCGAGAGGATGATGGGGAGAGAGAGATATGGATGGGGAGAGAGAGAGAGAGATGATGGGGAGAGAGAGAGAGAGGGATGGGAGAGAGAGGGTGAAGGGGGAGAGAGAGGGATGGGAGAGAGAGAGGGTGAAGGGGGTGAGAGATAGGGATGGGGGAGAGAGAGAGGGTGAAGGGGAGCGAGAGGATGATGGGGAGAGAGAGATGGGGATGGGAGAGAGAGAGAGAGATGATGGGGAGAGAGAGAGAGGGATGGAGAGAGAGGGATGGGAGAGAGAGGGTGAAGGGGGAGAGAGGGATGGGGAGAGAGAGGGTGAAGGGGAGCGAGAGAGATAGGGATGGGAGAGAGAGAGAGAGGGTTATGGGGAGAGAGAAAGAGATCATTGCTGTTTTTTGGAGGTTATACATTAATTTGGTGAAATGAGTCCCTTTTTTAAACCCCTCTCCATGGTCAGAGGTGCACCTCAGTGCCCCCAGCTATAAATCCCCTCGTGCTGAATCCTTGATCCCCAGTCACAGGCCAGGAGAACACTAACTCAACGCACTACGGACAGTTAAAACATCTCAACGGAGACGGGACATCTAATCGAAGCAACCAGCCAAGGCTGAAATTCTGACAGATTGTTCATTCAAAAATATGACTTCAGTTTCATTTGGATTTTGGGGAGTAGCTTCAACTGAGACTTAAGGCGGGGACAGAATTGTCCCTTGAGAAGTATCTTCTGTTGTCACTCATTCTGTCAGTAAATTGGTCTATAATCAGATTGTCAGTAAATTGGTCTATAATCAGATTGTCCATAGGTTGGTCTATAATCTGACTGTCTATACGTTGGTCTATAATCTGACTGTCCATAGGTTGGTCTATAATCAGACTGTCAGTAAATTGGTCTATAATCAGACTGTCAGTAAATTGGTCTATAATCTGACTGTCCATAGGTTGGTCTATAATCTGACTGTCTATACATTGGTCTATAATCTGACTGTCTATAGGTTGGTCTATAATCTGACTGTCCATAGGTTGGTCTATAATCAGACTGTCAGTAAATTGGTCTATAATCTGACTGTCCATACGTTGGTCTATAATCTGACTGTCTATAGGTTGGTCTATAATCTGACTGTCCATAGGTTGGTCTATAATCAGACTGTCAGTAAATTGGTCTAATCTGACTGTCCATACGTTGGTCTATAATCTGACTGTCTATAGGTTGGTCTATAATCAGACTGTCAGTAAATTGGTCTATAATCTGACTGTCCATACGTTGGTCTATAATCTGACTGTCAGTAAATTGGTCTATAATCTGACTGTCCATAGGTTGGTCTATAATCTGACTGTCCATAGGTTGGTCTATAATCTGACTGTCTATAGGTTGGTCTATAACCTGACTGTCTATATGTTGTTCTATAATCTGACTGTCCATAGGTTGGTCTATAACCTGACTGTCTATATGTTGTTCTATAATCTGACTGTCCATACGTTGGTCTATAATCTGACTGTCCATACGTTGGTCTATAATCTGACTGTCTATAGGTTGGTCTATAATCTGACTGTCCATAGGTTGGTCTATAATCAGACTGTCAGTAAATTGGTCTATAATCTGACTGTCCATACGTTGGTCTATAATCTGACTGTCTATAGGTTGGTCTATAATCTGACTGTCCATAGGTTGGTCTATAATCAGACTGTCAGTAAATTGGTCTATAATCAGACTGTTCATACGTTGGTCTATAATCTGACTGTCTATAGGTTGGTCTATATGTTTTATAGCCTCTACACTGATGGAAATACCAGTTGACTGTATAGCCTCTACACTGATGGAAATACCAGTTGACTGTATAGCCTCTACACTGATGGAAATACCAGTTGACTGGTCGGCTGTATAGCCTCTACACTGATGGAAATACCAGTTGACTGTATAGCCTCTACACTGATGGAAATACCAGTTGACTGTATAGCCTCTACACTGATGGAAATACCAGTTGACTGTATAGCCTCTACACTGATGGAAATACCAGTTGACTGTATAGCCTCTACACTGATGGAAATACCAGTTGACTGTATAGCCTCTACACTGATGGAAATACCAGTTGACTGTATAGCCTCTACACTGATGGAAATACCAGTTGACTGGTCAGCTGTATAGCCTCTACACTGATGGAAATACCAGTTGACTGTATAGCCTCGACACTGATGGAAATACCAGTTGACAGAAGTTAAAGCTTGGTCGCAAATGAGTCTTCCAAATGGACAACGACCCCAAGCATAAGTTGTGGCAAAATGCCTTAAGGACAACAAAGTCAAGGTATTGGAGTGGCCATCACAAAGCCCTGATCTCAATCCCATAGAACATTTGTGGGCAGAACTGAAAAAGCGTGTGCGAGCAAGGAGGCCTTCAAACCTGACTCAGTTACTCCAGCTCTGTCAGGAGGAATGGGCCAAAATTCACCCAAATTATTGTGGGAAGCTTGTGGAAGGCTACCCAAAATGTTTGACCCAAGTTAAACTATTTAAAGGCAATGCTACCAAATACTAATTGAGTGTATGTAAACTTCTGACCCACTGGGAATGTGATGAAAGAAATAAAAGCTGAAATAAATCATTCTCTCTACTATAATTCTGACATTTCACATTCTTAAAATAAAGTGGTGATCCTAACTGACATAAATCAGGGAATTGTTACTCGGATTAAATGTCAGGATTAGTGAAAGACTGAGTTTAAATGTATTTTTGCTAAGGTGTATGTAAACTTCAGATTTCAACTGTATATATATATCTCCTAGGCCTATTGGTTTGTATGAATCTGGGATCTATCGTCCCAAAACTGTCCCAGAGTCTGTTTGTAACAGGCAATTTCTTTCTCGACAAGCTGACCAATAGAATAGGTGGCCTAAACTTTTCTCCTATAGTAGATTGACATAGGCTAGCGATGTTGCTGTTCGCTACTCGTTAACCCTGGCACGAGCCCCCACCCTTCAAACTCCAGGATGTTGGTTAGAGAGTTGATGGAGGTCTGAGAGGGGGCGGAGTCCTCCAGAGTCTCCTCCTCAGAGTCTTCCTCACTGGTCTCAGTCAGGTCCTCTCCGTCAGCCCCGCCATGACGTCTGTGGCCACCAGGTCTTCTGGAGCGCAGGGAGCTGAGGGGAGGGGAGGAGGAGGGGAGGGGAGGGGGAGGGAGAGGGAACACGTTTTTAGTGTAAGACTGAAAAAAGAAGCTAATTGACAACTACAATAACAATAGAAATTGATTTTACATATAAGTGTTGTGTATAAACAACTGTAGAGGATCAATAACATGGGTAGAGGATCAATAACATGGGTAGAGGATCAATAACATGGGTAGATGATCAATAACATGGGTAGATGTATATAAACAACTGTAGATAATCAATAACATGGGTAGATGTATATAAACAACTGTAGAGGATCAATAACATGGGTAGATGATCAATAACATGGGTAGATGTATATAAACAACTGTAGATGATCAATAACATGGGTAGATGTATATAAACAACTGTAGAGGATCAATAACATGGGTAGATGATCAATAACATGGGTAGATGATCAATAACATGGGTAGATGTATATAAACAACTGTAGATGATCAATAACATGGGTAGATGATCAATAACATGGGTAGATGTATATAAACAACTGTAGATGATCAATAACATGGGTAGATGATCAATAACATGGGTAGATGATCAATAACATGGGTAGATGTATATAAACAACTGTACTTGATCAATAACATGGGTAGATGTATATAAACAACTGTAGAGGATCAATAACATGGGTAGATGTGTGTAAACAACTGTTGTTGATCAATAACATGGGTAGATGATCAATAACATGGGAAGATGTGTATAAACAACTATAGTTGAACAATAACATGGGTAGATGATCAATAACATGGGTAGATGTGTGTAAACAACTGTTGTTGATCAATAACATGGGTAGATGATCAATAACATGGGTAGATGATCAATAAAATGGGTAGATGATCAATAACATGGGAAGATGTGTATAAACAACTATAGTTGATCAATAACATGGGTAGATGATCAATAACATTGGTAGATGTGTATAACCAACTGTAGTTGATCAATAACATGGGTAGATGCTGCCCCCCAGTGGTAATCTCTACTAACTGCAGGTGGCACGCTGTACTTAGGGAAAGGGGACACCTCGTCACTGAAATGTGTCTTCAGCTTTTTACCCACAAACCCCTCTGACTCAGAGAGGGGCAGTGGGCTGCCTTAACCCACGTCATCGGGGCCCTGGGAGCTGCTGTTGTTAACTGCCTCAATACGTCATCGGGCTCCCTGGGAGCTGCTATATAAACTGCCTTAACCCACGTGATCGGGGCCCTGGGAGCTGCTGTTGTTAACTGCCTTAACCCACGTCATCGGCTCCCTGGAAGCTGCTGATGTAACTGCCTTAACCAACTGTCAGAGGATCAATGGGAGCTGCTGTTGGTAGATGCCTTAACCCACGTAGGGGCCCTGGGAGCTGTTAACTGCCTTAACCCACGTCATCGGGGCCCTGGGAGCTGCTGTTGTTAACTGCCTTAACCCACGTCAGAGGGCCCTGGGAGCTGCTGTTAACTGCCTTAACCCACGTCATCGGGGCCCTGGGAGCTGCTGCTGTTAACTGCCTTAATAACGTCATCGGGGCCCTGGGAGCTGCTGCTGTAACTGCCTTAACCCACGTCATCGGGGCCCTGGGAGCTGTTAACTGCAGGTAGCCTAGTGTTATTATGGGGTGGCAGGTAGCCTGTGGTTATTATGGGGTGGCAGGTAGCCAGTGGTTAGAGGCAGGTAGTCTAGTGGTTATTATGGGGTGGCAGGTAGCCTAGTGGTTAGAGGCAGGTAGTCTAGTGGTTATTATGGGGTGGCAGGTAGCCTAGTGGTTAGAGGCAGGTAGCCTAGTGGTTAGAGGCAGGTAGCCTAGTGGTTAGAGGCAGGTAGTCTAGTGGTTATTATGGGGTGGCAGGTAGCCTAGTGATTAGAGGCAGGTAGCCTAGTGGTTATCATGGGGTGGCAGGTAGCCTAGTGGTTAGAGGCAGGTAGCCTAGTGGTTAGAGGCAGGTAGCCAGTGGTTATTATGGGGTGGCAGGTAGCCTAGTGGTTATTATGGGGTGGCAGGTAGCCTAGTGGTTAGATGGCAGGTAGTCTAGTGGTTATTATGGGGTGGCAGGTAGCCTAGTGGTTAGAAGCAGGTAGTCTAGTGGTTATTATGGGGTGGCAGGTAGCCAGTGCTTAAGGCAGGTAGCCTAGTGGTTATTATGGGGAGGCAGGTAGCCTAGTGGTTAGAGGCAGGTAGTCTAGTGGTTATTATGGGGTGGCAGGTAGCCTAGTGGTTAGAGGCAGGTAGCCTAGTGGTTATTATGGGGTGGCAGGTAGCCTAGTGGTTAAAGGCAGGTAGTCTAGTGGTTATTATGGGGTGGCAGGTAGCCTAGTGCTTAGAGGCAGGTAGCCTGGTGGTTATTATGGGGTGGCAGGTAGCCTAGTGGTTAGAGGCAGGTAGCCTAGTGGTTATTATGGGGTGGCAGGTAGCCTAGTGGTTAGAGGCAGGTAGTCTAGTGGTTATTATGGGGTGGCAGGTAGCCTAGTGGTTATTATGGGGTGGCAGGTAGCCTAGTGGTTAGAGGCAGGTAGTCTAGTGGTTATTATGGGGTGGCAGGTAGCCCAGTGGTTAGAGGCAGGTAGCCTAGTGGTTATTATGGGGAGGCAGGTAGCCTAGTGGTTAGAGGCAGGTAGCCAGTGGTTATTATGGGGTGGCAGGTAGCCTAGTGGTTAGAGGCAGGTAGTCTAGTGGTTATTATGGGGAGGCAGGTAGCCTAGTGGTTAGAGGCAGGTAGTCTAGTGGTTATTATGGGGTGGCAGGTAGCCTAGTGGTTATTATGGGGTGGCAGGTAGCCTAGTGGTTAGAGGCAGGTAGTCTAGTGGTTATTATGGGGTGGCAGGTAGCCCAGTGGTTAGAGGCAGGTAGCCTAGTGGTTATTATGGGGAGGCAGGTAGCCTAGTGGTTAGAGGCAGGTAGCCTAGTGGTTAGAGGCAGGTAGCCTAGTGGTTATTATGGGGTGGCAGGTAGCCTAGTGGTTAGAGGCAGGTAGCCTAGTGGTTATTATGGGGAGGCAGGTAGCCTAGTGGTTAGAGGCAGGTAGCCTAGTGGTTATTATGGGGTGGCAGGTAGCCTAGTGGTTATTATGGGGTGGCAGGTAGCCTAGTGGTTATTATGGGGTGGCAGGTAGCCTAGTGGTTAGAGGCAGGTAGTCTAGTGGTTATTATGGGGTGGCAGGTAGCCTAGTGGTTAGAGGCAGGTAGCCTAGTGGTTAGAGGCAGGTAGCCTAGTGGTTAGAGGCAGGTAGCCTAGTGGTTAGAGGCAGGTAGCCTAGTGGTTATTATGGGGTGGCAGGTAGCCTAGTGGTTAGAGGCAGGTAGTCTAGTGGTTATTATGGGGTGGCAGGTAGCCTAGTGGTTAGAGGCAGGTAGCCTAGTGGTTAGAGACAGGTAGCCTAGTGGTTAGAGGCAGGTAGCCTAGTGGTTATTATGGGGTGGCAGGTAGCCTAGTGGTTAGAGGCAGGTAGTCTAGTGGTTATTATGGGGTGGCAGGTAGCCTAGTGGTTAGAGGCAGGTAGTCTAGTGGTTATTATGGGGTGGCAGGTAGCCTAGTGGTTAGAGGCAGGTAGCCTAGTGGTTAGAGGCAGGTAGCCTAGTGGTTATTATGGGGTGGCAGGTAGCCTAGTGGTTAGAGGCAGGTAGTCTAGTGGTTATTATGGGGTGGCAGGTAGCCTAGTGGTTAGAGGCAGGTAGCCTAGTGGTTATTATGGGGTGGCAGGTAGCCTAGTGGTTAGAGGCAGGTAGCCTAGTGGTTATTATGGGGTGGCAGGTAGCCTAGTGGTTAGAGGCAGGTAGCCTAGTGGTTATTATGGGGTGGCAGGTAGCCTAGTGGTTAGAGGCAGGTAGTCTAGTGGTTATTATGGGGTGGCAGGTAGCCTAGTGGTTATTATGGGGTGGCAGGTAGCCTAGTGGTTAGAGGCAGGTAGTCTAGTGGTTATTATGGGGTGGCAGGTAGCCCAGTGGTTAGAGGCAGGTAGCCTAGTGGTTATTATGGGGAGGCAGGTAGCCTAGTGGTTAGAGGCAGGTAGCCTAGTGGTTAGAGGCAGGTAGCCTAGTGGTTATTATGGGGTGGCAGGTAGCCTAGTGGTTAGAGGCAGGTAGTCTAGTGGTTATTATGGCAGGTAGCCAGCAGGTAGTCTAGTGGTATGGGGTGGCAGGTAGCCTAGTGGTTATTATGGGGTGGCAGGTAGCCTAGTGGTTAGAGGCAGGTAGTCTAGTGGTTATTATGGGGTGGCAGGTAGCCTAGTGGTTAGAGGCAGGTAGCCTAGTGGTTAGAGGCAGGTAGCCTAGTGGTTAGAGGCAGGTAGCCTAGTGGTTATTATGGGGTGGCAGGTAGCCTAGTGGTTAGAGGCAGGTAGTCTAGTGGTTATTATGGGGTGGCAGGTAGCCTAGTGGTTAGAGGCAGGTAGCCTAGTGGTTATTATGGGGTGGCAGGTAGCCTAGTGGTTATTATGGGGTGGCAGGTAGCCTAGTGGTTAGAGGCAGGTAGTCTAGTGGTTATTATGGGGTGGCAGGTAGCCTAGTGGTTAGAGGCAGGTAGCCTAGTGGTTAGAGGCAGGTAGCCTAGTGGTTATCATGGGGTGGCAGGTAGCCTAGTGGTTAGAGGCAGGTAGTCTAGTGGTTATTATGGGGTGGCAGGTAGCCTAGTGGTTAGAGGCAGGTAGTCTAGTGGTTAGAGGCAGGTAGCCTAGTGGTTATTATGGGGTGGCAGGTAGCCTAGTGGTTATTATGGGGTGGCAGGTAGCCTAGTGGTTAGAGGCAGGTAGCCTAGTGGTTATTATGGGGTGGCAGGTAGCCTAGTGGTTAGAGGCAGGTAGTGGTTATGGGGTGGCAGGTAGCCTAGTGGTTAGAGGCAGGTAGTCTAGTGGTTATTATGGGGTGGCAGGTAGCCTAGTGGTTAGAGGCAGGTAGTCTAGTGGTTATTATGGGGTGGCAGGTAGCCTAGTGGTTAGAGGCAGGTAGCCTAGTGGTTAGAGGCAGGTAGCCTAGTGGTTATTATGGGGTGGCAGGTAGCCTAGTGGTTAGAGGCAGGTAGTCTAGTGGTTAGAGGCAGCCTAGTGGTTATGGGGTGGCAGGTAGCCTAGTGGTTATTATGGGGTGGCAGGTAGCCTAGTGGTTAGAGGCAGGTAGTCTAGTGGTTATTATGGGGTGGCAGGTAGCCTAGTGGTTAGAGGCAGGTAGCCTAGTGGTTATTATGGGGTGGCAGGTAGCCTAGTGGTTAGAGGCAGGTAGTCTAGTGGTTATTATGGGGTGGCAGGTAGCCTAGTGGTTAGAGGCAGGTAGCCTAGTGGTTAGAGGCAGGTAGTCTATGGTTATTATGGGGTGGCAGGTAGCCTAGTGGTTATTATGGGGTGGCAGGTAGCCTAGTGGTTAGAGGCAGGTAGTCTAGTGGTTATTATGGGGTGGCAGGTAGCCTAGTGGTTAGAGGCAGGTAGCCTAGTGGTTAGAGGCAGGTAGCCTAGTGGTTATTATGGGGTGGCAGGTAGCCTAGTGGTTAGAGGCAGGTAGTCTAGTGGTTATTATGGGGTGGCAGGTAGCCTAGTGGTTATGGGGTGGCAGGTAGCCTAGTGGTTAGTCTAGTGGTTAGAGGCAGGTAGCCTAGTGGTTATTATGGGGTGGCAGGTAGCCTAGTGGTTAGAGGCAGGTAGCCTAGTGGTTATCATGGGGTGGCAGGTAGCCTAGTGGTTAGAGGCAGGTAGCCTAGTGGTTATTATGGGGTGGCAGGTAGCCTAGTGGTTAGAGGCAGGTAGTCTAGTGGTTATTATGGGGTGGCAGGTAGCCTAGTGGTTAGAGGCAGGTAGTCTAGTGGTTATTATGGGGTGGCAGGTAGCCTAGTGGTTAGAGGCAGGTAGCCTAGTGGTTAGAGGCAGGTAGCCTAGTGGTTATTATGGGGTGGCAGGTAGCCTAGTGGTTAGAGGCAGGTAGTCTAGTGGTTATTATGGGGTGGCAGGTAGCCTAGTGGTTATTATGGGGTGGCAGGTAGCCTAGTGGTTAGAGGCAGGTAGCCTAGTGGTTAGAGGCAGGTAGCCTAGTGGTTATTATGGGGTGGCAGGTAGCCTAGTGGTTATTATGGGGTGGCAGGTAGCCTAGTGGTTAGAGGCAGGTAGTCTAGTGGTTATTATGGGGTGGCAGGTAGCCTAGTGGTTAGAGGCAGGTAGCCTAGTGGTTAGAGGCAGGTAGCCTAGTGGTTATTATGGGGTGGCAGGTAGCCTAGTGGTTAGAGGCAGGTAGTCTAGTGGTTATTATGGGGTGGCAGGTAGCCTAGTGGTTATTATGGGGTGGCAGGTAGCCTAGTGGTTAGAGGCAGGTAGTCTAGTGGTTATTATGGGGTGGCAGGTAGCCTAGTGGTTAGAGGCAGGTAGCCTAGTGGTTATTATGGGGAGGCAGGTAGCCTAGTGGTTAGAGGCAGGTAGCCTAGTGGTTAGAGGCAGGTAGCCTAGTGGTTATTATGGGGTGGCAGGTAGCCTAGTGGTTAGAGGCAGGTAGCCTAGTGGTTATTATGGGGTGGCAGGTAGCCTAGTGGTTAGATGGGGTGGCAGGTAGCCTAGTGGTTATTATGGGGTGGCAGGTAGCCTAGTGGTTAGAGGCAGGTAGCCTAGTGGTTATTATGGGGTGGCAGGTAGCCTAGTGGTTAGAGGCAGGTAGCCTAGTGGTTATTATGGGGTGGCAGGTAGCCTAGTGGTTAGAGGCAGGTAGTCTAGTGGTTATTATGGGGTGGCAGGTAGCCTAGTGGTTATTATGGGGTGGCAGGTAGCCTAGTGGTTAGAGGCAGGTAGTCTAGTGGTTATTATGGGGTGGCAGGTAGCCCAGTGGTTAGAGGCAGGTAGCCTAGTGGTTATTATGGGGAGGCAGGTAGCCTAGTGGTTAGAGGCAGGTAGCCTAGTGGTTAGAGGCAGGTAGCCTAGTGGTTATTATGGGGTGGCAGGTAGCCTAGTGGTTAGAGGCAGGTAGCCTAGTGGTTATTATGGGGGGTGGCAGGTAGCCTAGTGGTTAGAGGCAGGTAGCCTAGTGGTTATTATGGGGTGGCAGGTAGCCTAGTGGTTATTATGGGGTGGCAGGTAGCCTAGTGGTTATTATGGGGTGGCAGGTAGCCTAGTGGTTAGAGGCAGGTAGTCTAGTGGTTATTATGGGGTGGCAGGTAGCCTAGTGGTTAGAGGCAGGTAGCCTAGTGGTTAGAGGCAGGTAGCCAGTGGTTAGAGACAGGTAGCCTAGTGGTTAGAGGCAGGTAGCCTAGTGGTTATTATGGGGTGGCAGGTAGCCTAGTGGTTAGAGGCAGGTAGTCTAGTGGTTATTATGGGGTGGCAGGTAGCCTAGTGGTTAGAGGCAGGTAGCCTAGTGGTTAGAGACAGGTAGCCTAGTGGTTAGAGGCAGGTAGCCTAGTGGTTATTATGGGGTGGCAGGTAGCCTAGTGGTTAGAGGCAGGTAGTCTAGTGGTTATTATGGGGTGGCAGGTAGCCTAGTGGTTAGAGGCAGGTAGTCTAGTGGTTATTATGGGGTGGCAGGTAGCCTAGTGGTTAGAGGCAGGTAGCCTAGTGGTTAGAGGCAGGTAGCCTAGTGGTTATCATGGGGTGGCAGGTAGCCTAGTGGTTAGAGGCAGGTAGTCTAGTGGTTATTATGGGGTGGCAGGTAGCCTAGTGGTTAGAGGCAGGTAGCCTAGTGGTTAGAGGCAGGTAGCCTAGTGGTTAGAGGCAGGTAGCCTAGTGGTTATTATGGGGTGGCAGGTAGCCTAGTGGTTAGAGGCAGGTAGCCTAGTGGTTATTATGGGGTGGCAGGTAGCCTAGTGGTTAGAGGCAGGTAGTCTAGTGGTTATTATGGGGTGGCAGGTAGCCTAGTGGTTATTATGGGGTGGCAGGTAGCCTAGTGGTTAGAGGCAGGTAGCCTAGTGGTTATTATGGGGTGGCAGGTAGCCTAGTGGTTAGAGGCAGGTAGCCTAGTGGTTATTATGGGGAGGCAGGTAGCCTAGTGGTTAGAGGCAGGTAGCCTAGTGGTTAGAGGCAGGTAGCCTAGTGGTTATTATGGGGTGGCAGGTAGCCTAGTGGTTAGAGGCAGGTAGTCTAGTGGTTATTATGGGAGGCAGGTAGCCTAGTGGTTAGAGGCAGGTAGGTGGTTATTATGGGGTGGCAGGTAGCCTAGTGGTTATTATGGGGTGGCAGGTAGCCTAGTGGTTAGAGGCAGGTAGTCTAGTGGTTATTATGGGGTGGCAGGTAGCCTAGTGGTTAGAGGCAGGTAGCCTAGTGGTTATGGGGTGGCAGGTAGCCTAGTGGTTAGAGGCAGGTAGCCTAGTGGTTATTATGGGGTGGCAGGTAGCCTAGTGGTTAGAGGCAGGTAGTCTAGTGGTTATTATGGGGTGGCAGGTAGCCTAGTGGTTAGAGGCAGGTAGCCTAGTGGTTATTATGGGGTGGCAGGTAGTCTAGTGGTTATTATGGGGTGGCAGGTAGCCTAGTGGTTAGAGGCAGGTAGTCTAGTGGTTATTATGGGGTGGCAGGTAGCCTAGTGGTTAGAGGCAGGTAGCCTAGTGGTTAGAGGCAGGTAGCCTAGTGGTTATCATGGGGTGGCAGGTAGCCTAGTGGTTAGAGGCAGGTAGTCTAGTGGTTATTATGGGGTGGCAGGTAGCCTAGTGGTTAGAGGCAGGTAGTCTAGTGGTTAGAGGCAGGTAGCCTAGTGGTTATTATGGGGTGGCAGGTAGCCTAGTGGTTATTATGGGGTGGCAGGTAGCCTAGTGGTTAGAGGCAGGTAGCCTAGTGGTTATCATGGGGTGGCAGGTAGCCTAGTGGTTAGAGGCAGGTAGCCTAGTGGTTATTATGGGGTGGCAGGTAGCCTAGTGGTTAGAGGCAGGTAGTCTAGTGGTTATTATGGGGTGGCAGGTAGCCTAGTGGTTAGAGGCAGGCAGTCTAGTGGTTATTATGGGGTGGCAGGTAGCCTAGTGGTTAGAGGCAGGTAGCCTAGTGGTTAGAGGCAGGTAGCCTAGTGGTTATTATGGGGTGGCAGGTAGCCTAGTGGTTAGAGGCAGGTAGTCTAGTGGTTAGAGGCAGGTAGTCTAGTGGTTATTATGGGGTGGCAGGTAGCCTAGTGGTTATTATGGGGTGGCAGGTAGCCTAGTGGTTAGAGGCAGGTAGTCTAGTGGTTATTATGGGGTGGCAGGTAGCCTAGTGGTTAGAGGCAGGTAGCCTAGTGGTTAGAGGCAGGTAGCCTAGTGGTTATTATGGGGTGGCAGGTAGCCTAGTGGTTAGAGGCAGGTAGTCTAGTGGTTATTATGGGGTGGCAGGTAGCCTAGTGGTTAGAGGCAGGTAGCCTAGTGGTTAGAGGCAGGTAGTCTAGTGGTTATTATGGGGTGGCAGGTAGCCTAGTGGTTATTATGGGGTGGCAGGTAGCCTAGTGGTTAGAGGCAGGTAGTCTAGTGGTTATTATGGGGTGGCAGGTAGCCTAGTGGTTAGAGGCAGGTAGCCTAGTGGTTAGAGGCAGGTAGCCTAGTGGTTATTATGGGGTGGCAGGTAGCCTAGTGGTTATGGGGAGGCAGGTAGCCTAGTGGTTATTATGGGGTGGCAGGTAGCCTAGTGGTTATTATGGGGTGGCAGGTAGCCTAGTGGTTAGAGGCAGGTAGTCTAGTGGTTAGAGGCAGGTAGCCTAGTGGTTATTATGGGGTGGCAGGTAGCCTAGTGGTTATTATGGGGTGGCAGGTAGCCTAGTGGTTAGAGGCAGGTAGCCTAGTGGTTATCATGGGGTGGCAGGTAGCCTAGTGGTTAGAGGCAGGTAGCCTGGTGGTTATTATGGGGTGGCAGGTAGCCTAGTGGTTAGAGGCAGGTAGTCTAGTGGTTATTATGGGGTGGCAGGTAGCCTAGTGGTTAGAGGCAGGTAGTCTAGTGGTTATTATGGGGTGGCAGGTAGCCTAGTGGTTAGAGGCAGGTAGCCTAGTGGTTAGAGGCAGGTAGCCTAGTGGTTATTATGGGGTGGCAGGTAGCCTAGTGGTTAGAGGCAGGTAGTCTAGTGGTTATTATGGGGTGGCAGGTAGCCTAGTGGTTATTATGGGGTGGCAGGTAGCCTAGTGGTTAGAGGCAGGTAGCCTAGTGGTTAGAGGCAGGTAGTCTAGTGGTTATTATGGGGTGGCAGGTAGCCTAGTGGTTATTATGGGGTGGCAGGTAGCCTAGTGTTAGAGGCAGGTTAGTGGTTATTATGGGGTGGCAGGTAGTCTAGTGGTTATTAGGGGTTGGCAGGTAGCCTAGTGGTTATTATGGGGTGGCAGGTAGCCTAGTGGTTAGAGGCAGGTAGTCTAGTGGTTATTATGGGGTGGGGGCAGGTAGCCCAGTGGTTAGAGGCAGGTAGCCTAGTGGTTATTATGGGGTGGCAGGTAGCCCAGTGGCCAGTGGTTATTATGGGTTAGTGGCAGGTAGCCTAGTGGTTAGAGGCAGGTAGCCTAGTGGTTATTATGGGGTGGCAGGTAGCCTAGTGGTTAGAGGCAGGTAGCCTAGTGGTTATTATGGGGTGGCAGGTAGCCTAGTGGTTATTATGGGGTGGCAGGTAGCCTAGTGGTTATTATGGGGTGGCAGGTAGCCTAGTGGTTAGAGGCAGGTAGCCTAGTGGTTAGTATGGGGTGGCAGGTAGCCTAGTGGTTAGAGGCAGGTAGCCTAGTGGTTAGTATGGGGTGGCAGGTAGCCTAGTGGTTAGAGTGTTGGGCCAGTAACCTGAAAGGTTCCTGGATCAAACCCCTGAGCTGACAAGGTACAAATCTGTCGTTCTGCCCCTGAACAAGACAGTTAACCCACTGTTCCTAGACCAGTTAACCCACTGTTCCTAGACCAGTTAACCCACTGTTCCCTAGACCAGTTAACCCACTGTTCCTAGGCCGTCATTGTAAATAAGAATTTGTTCTTAACTGACTTGCCTAGTTAAATAAAGGTTAAATAAATTCTAGTGTATGTCAATGGTAGTAGTGTACCTGCTGTGTGACTGCAGCCTCCGGTACTCTGCCCTCACTTCCTCCAAGCTGCACGGCCCGTCTTCATTACCGAGGAATATCCCTAAACACATGTCGGTGAATAAGAAACCGTGCCCTTAATCACAGAGCGTGGTTTTTCTGTACACATCAAAAGGGCATTGGGCTCCTCTCACCTTTCAGGAGCATCAGTCTGCTCAGGTGGGCTTCCTGCTCTTTCAGAAATCCTTTGGCGTGGTCCAAGATCTTCCACTGACCGACCAGACAACATCACAATGACACTTTACAATACAACACATTCAACTGAGGTTTCCACTTTTATCTGATCCATAATACCAATTTATCACCAGGTAGGTGAAAATCTACCTGCAGGGCCAGGTAGGTGAAGATCTGCCTGCAGGGCCAGGTAGGTGAAGATCTACCTGCATGGCCAGGTAGGTGAAGATCTACCTGCCACACCAGGTAGGTGAAGATCTACTTGCATGGCCAGGTAGGTGAAGATCTACCTGCAGGGCCAGGTAGGTGAAGATCTATCTGCAGGGCCAGGTAGGTGAAAATCTACCTGCAGGGCCAGGTAGGTGAAGATATGCCTGCCTCACCAGGTAGGTGAAGATCTGCCTGCAGGGCCAGGTAGGTGAAGATCTACCTACATCACCAGGTAGGTGAAGATCTGCCTGCCTCACCAGGTAGGTGAAGATCTACCTGCCTCACCAGGTAGGTGAAGATCTACCTGCCTCACCAGGTAGGTGAAGATCTACCTGCCTCACCAGGTAGGTGAAGATCTACCTGCATGGCCAGGTAGGTGAAGATCTACCTGCAGGGCCAGGTAGGTGAAGATCTACCTGCAGGGCCAGGTAGGTGAAGATCTACCTGCAGGGCCAGGTAGGTGAAAATCTACCTGCAGGGCCAGGTAGGTGAAGATCTGCCTGCCTCACCAGGTAGGTGAACATCTGCCTGCAGGGCCAGGTAGGTGAAGATCTGCCTGCAGGGCCAGGTAGGTGAAGATCTACCTGCATGGCCAGGTAGGTGAAGATCTACCTGCAGGGCCAGGTAGGTGAAGACATACCTGCCTCACCAGGTAGGTGAAGATCTACATGCATGGCCAGGTAGGTGAAGATCTACCTGTATGGCCAGGTAGATGAAGATCTACCTGCATGGCCAGGTAGGTGAAGATCTACCTGCATCGCCAGGTAGGTGAAGATCTACCTGCAGGGCCAGGTAGGTGAAGACATACCTGCCTCACCAGGTAGGTGAAGATCTACCTGCATGGCCAGGTAGGTGAAGATCTACCTGTCACACCAGGTAGGTGATGATCTACTTGCATGGCCAGGTAGGTGAAGATATACCTGTATGGCCAGGTAGGTGAAGATATACCTGCATGGCCAGGTAGGTGAAGATATACCTGCATGGCCAGGTAGGTGAGGATCTACCTGCATCACCAGGTAGGTGAGGATCTACCTGCATGGCCAGGTAGGTGAGGATCTACCTGCATGGCCAGGTAAGTGAAGATCTACCTGCCACACCAGGTAGGTGAAGATCTACCTGTCACACCAGGTAGGTGAAGATCTACTTGCATGGCCAGGTAGGTGAAGATCTACTTGCATGGCCAGGTAGGTGAAGATATACCTGCATGGCCAGGTAGGTGAAGATATACCTGCATGGCCAGGTAGGTGAAGATATACCTGCATGGCCAGGTAGGTGAAGATATACCTGCATGGCCAGGTAGGTGAGGATCTACCTGCATCACCAGGTAGGTGAAGATCTACCTGCATGGCCAGGTAGGTGAAGATCTACCTGCATGGCCAGGTAGGTGAAGATCTACCTGCATGGCCAGGTAAGTGAAGATCTACCTGCCACACCAGGTAGGTGAAGATCTACCTGTCACACCAGGTAGGTGAAGATCTACTTGCATGGCCAGGTAGGTGAAGATATACCTGCATGGCCAGGTAGGTGAGGATCTACCTGCATCACCAGGTAGGTGAAGATCTACCTGCATGGCCAGGTAGGTGAAGATCTACCTGCCACACCAGGTAGGTGAAGATCTACCTGTCACAACAGGTAGGTGAAGATCTACCTGCCTCACCAGGTAGGTGAAGATCTACCTGCCTCACCAGGTAGGTGAAGATCTACCTGCAGGGCCAGGTAGGTGAAGATCTACCTGCAGGGCCAGGTAGGTGAAAATCTACCTGCAGGGCCAGGTAGGTGAAGATCTGCCTGCCTCACCAGGTAGGTGAAGATCTGCCTGCAGGGCCAGGTAGGTGAAGATCTGCCTGCAGGGCCAGGTAGGTGAAGATCTACCTGCATGGCCAGGTAGGTGAAGATTACCTGCATCGCCAGGTAGGTGAAGATCTACCTGCAGGGCCAGGTAGGTGAAGACATACCTGCCTCACCAGGTAGGTGAAGATCTACATGCATGGCCAGGTAGGTGAAGATCTACCTGCATGGCCAGGTAGGTGAAGATCTACCTGCAGGGCCAGGTAGGTGAAGATCTGCCTGCCTCACCAGGTAGGTGAAGATCTGCCTGCAGGGCCAGGTAGGTGAAGATCTACCTGCATTGCCAGGTAGGTGAAGATCTACCTGCAGGGCCAGGTAGGTGAAGACATACCTGCCTCACCAGGTAGGTGAAGGTCTACTTGTATGGCCAGGTAGGTGAAAATATACCTACATGGTCAGGTAGGTGAAGATCTACCTGCATGGCCAGGTAGGTGAAGATCTACCTGCCACACCAGGTAGGTGAAGATCTACCTGTCACACCAGGTAGGTGATGATCTACTTGCATGGCCAGGTAGGTGAAGATATACCTGTATGGCCAGGTAGGTGAAGATATACCTGCATGGCCAGGTAGGTGAATATATACCTGCATGGCCAGGTAGGTGAGGATCTACCTGCATCACCAGGTAGGTGAGGATCTACCTGCATGGCCAGGTAGGTGAAGGCATCACCAGGTAGGTGAAGATCTACCTGCATCACCAGGTAGGTGAGGAAGCATCACCATAGGTGAAGATTTTGGAAAGTAGAGAAAGTCGACAATAACCAGTAACTTCGAATCAGAAAAGTATATCAGAATGTCAGAACAGTTCCCACAACAGACCACTATAACTGAATGTCAGAACAGTTCCCACAACAGACCACTATAACTGAATGTCAGAACAGTTCCCACAACAGACCACTATAACTGAATGTCAGAACAGTTCCCACAACAGACCACTATAACTGAAGTGGTAGCAGGGACGACTGTGACGAGCTCTGAACGAATCAGGGTGAGTGGAAATCTCACGACCCTTTGAAAAAGTATTTTCATGACAATTTATGGAAAAGAAATATCAATCCTCAAATAGAAAGCGATTGATCAGCTTTGAATCTATTTGGGGTTGTTTTTTAGAGGTGTGTGTGAGTGGGAATGGGATGTGCACCCTCTCAACCCAGCAACAGTTAGCCCCAAATCACACCCTCTCTACCCAACAACAGTTAGCCAGTTAGCCCCAAATCACACCCTCTCTACCCAACAACAGTTAGCTAGCTAGCCCCAAATCACACCCTCTCTACCCAACAACAGTTAGCCCCAAATCACACCCTCTCTACCCAACAACAGTTAGCCCCAAATCACACCCTCTCTACCCAACAACAGTTAGCCCCAAATCACACCCTCTCTACCCAACAACAGTTAGCCCCAAATCACACCCTCTCTTCCCAGCAACAGTTAGCTAGCCCCAAATCACACCCTCTCTACCCAGCAACAGTTTAGCCCCAAATCACACCCTCTCTCTACCCAGCAACAGTTAGCCCCAATCACACCCTCTCTACCCAGCAACAGTTAGCCCCAAATCACACCCTCTCTACCCCAGCAGTTACAGTTAGCCCCAAATCACACCCTCTCTACCCAGCAACAGTTAGCCCCAAATCACACCCTCTCTACCCAGCAACAGTTAGCCCCAAATCACACCCTCTCTACCCAGCAACAGTTAGCCCCAAATCACACCCTCTCTACCCAGCAACAGTTAGCCCCAAATCACACCCTCTCTACCCAGCAACAGTTAGCCAGCTAGCCCCAAATCACACCCTCTCTACCCAGCAACAGTTAGCCCCAAATCACACCCTCTCTACCCAGCAACAGTTAGTCACACCCTCTCTAGCCCCAAATCACACCCTCTCTACCCAGCAACAGTTAGCCCCAAATCACACCCTCTCTACCCAGCAACAGTTAGCCCGTTAGCCCCAAATCACACCCTCTCTACCCAGCAACAGTTAGCCAGTTAGCCCCAAATCACACCCTCTCTACCCAGCAACAGTTAGCCCCAAATCACACCCTCTCTACCCAGCAACAGTTAGCCCCAAATCACACCCTCTCTACCCAGCAACAGTTAGCCCCAAATCACACCCTCTCTACCCAGCAACAGTTAGCCCCAAATCACACCCTCTCTACCCAGCAACAGTTAGCCCCAAATCACACCCTCTCTACCCAGCAACAGTTAGCCCCAAATCACACCCTCTCTACCCAGCAACAGTTAGCCCCAATCACACCCTCTCTACCCAGCAACAGTTAGCCCCAAATCACACCCTCTCTACCCAGCAACAGTTAGCCAGTTAGCCCCAAATCACACCCTCTCTACCCAGCAACAGTTAGCCCCAAATCACACCCTCTCTACCCAGCAACAGTTAGCCCCAAATCCACCCTCTCACCCAGCAACAGTTAGCCCCAAATCACACCCTCTCTACCCAGCAACAGTTAGCCCCAAATCACACCCTCTCTACCCAGCAACAGTTAGCCAGTTAGCCCCAAATCACACCCTCTCTACCCAGCAACAGTTAGCCAGTTAGCCCCAAATCACACCCTCTCTACCCAGCAACAGTTAGCCAGTTAGCCCCAAATCACACCCTCTCTACCCAGCAACAGTTAGCCCCAAATCAATCACAACCTAACTCTCTACCCACACAACAGTTAGCTACACATGAAGGAGAGAACCAGGAAGACATTTCCATCTCTATGTATCTGACCTTAGCAGGCATCTTGTTGGATGTGGGGCAGACCACGGTGTTGAGTGTCTCGAACAGGGTGGCCAGGGTGGCCCGGTGTCGGGCCTGCAGAGCCCGTCTTCTCTCCTTCTGGTGCTCCTCCATGTCCCGTTTCCTCCGGAGCCCGGTCGGACCGGTACAACCTCGTCTGGACATCCTGATGTATTCATATATAAAATAATAATAACACACTACACGGGTTAATAATCGAGTTGTTATATCGGTCAACAACAACAAGATGGCTACCGAGCACTGATGGCTGTTTTAGCTACTTGATTAAGTTTAGATTTGGATAATATATTCACAGACCTTATTATGGTGTTGTTGCTACCTTACCTTATCTGAAATCCTTTATAAAAATGTATGTTAACAAACTGTCCGCGTTTTCTGTTAAATTGTTATGGGAAAGTATCTATAGTGTGTGTGATTTTTCGTGCAGGATGTGGCTACATGAACCGTCTCATCAACCGGCAGGATTGAGATCAGTGATGCCAATTTAGCAAATTTGTTGCTAGATTTAGCAACTTTTCAGAGTACCCTAGCAAAAAAATAATCAAACTGCACCTAGCATCCAATTTAGCTTCTTTAAAAAAAATAAAACCATTTTTTTTTTTTAGCAACTTTTGATGAAGTGACTCAAACGCTAAAATGCATTTTTCCTCTAAATGACACAAACAAACCCGATGTTCTCAGTCACAACACACGTGTCAGGCTGCAAAAATGCGCTGTGAGTGACGTCAGCAGCAGGCGCTCAGCAGCAATTTCAGCAAATTGCAAATTCATCGTAGGTTCGACGAGACAAAACCCAATGAATATAGATGGTCACAAATGTTTTGATCCTGGACAGAACTTACAACATCAATCAACATGTCTCAATCAAAATTGTACAGCCAGAAGTACAGAAAGGAGTGGGAGTCTGTACCTGAATTTAAAGGGCGTCTGAAGCCGGTAATTGGGGGTGATTGACGGGCATACTGTGCGTACTGCAAATCAGATATGCTTTGCAAAAAAAAAATGTATGACATCAAAAAAACATTGTGCTACACCAAAGTATATAAATAAATCAAAACCTTTCAACCCCACAACGCCTTCTACATCACCACAGTTGGTTAAGAAAGTGGAGAACTGCAGAAGCTACTATAGCAATGGCCACTGCAAAGCATTGTTCGGTGCTATCATGCGACCATTTAAAGTATGGCTTGCAAAGCTGCCTTTTCAGATTCTGTGGCAGCAACAAACTTCCAAATGGACCGCGCCAAGTGCACAGAAATGATTAGGGGAGTACTGGCTCCTTATTTTCCTCAAAAGGGTAACATCAGATGTGTAGGGGATGAGAAGTTCAGTCTCCCTCCTCCTCCTGACACGTCAGTGTCTCGAAATACCATGGTTGTGGTGATTTGGTATTTCAGTGCTTAAAAAAATAACCTTTGTGTCCACATTTCTCGGGCTGGTTGAGTTGAATGGATGGGGGGGGGGGGGGGGCGATGCTTGATCAATAGCAAAGACCATAGTTGAGTTTCTTGAAGTATATAACCTTTAAAAAAAAAGAGAATCTTCATGGTATTGTCACTGATAATGCCTTTGTGATGACTGGGGATTTTAAAGGAACAATGTGCATTTCCCAATTTGGTTCTCATCCTCTGTGTGTCAGTCTTTACAATTGGCTGTCAGTGCAGCATCCAAAGAACCCATCCCTAGGTGTATTGAGTACTTAATCAGGGAAACCATCCCTAGGAGTGTTGAGTACTTCATCAGGGAAACCATCCCTAGGAGTGTTGAGTACTTCATCAGGGAAACCATCCCTAGGAGTGTTGAGTACTTCATCAGGGAAACCATCCCTAGGAGTGTTGAGTACTTCATCAGGGAAACCATCCCTAGGAGTGTTGAATACTTCATCAGGGAACCCATCCCTAGGAGGGTTGGGTACTTCATCAGGGAACCCATCCCTAGGAGTGTTGAGTACTTAAACCATCCCTAGGAGTGTTGAGTACTTAACCCATCGCTAGGAGTGTTGAGTACTTAACCCATCGCTAGGAGTGTTGAGTACTTCATCAGGGAAACCATCCCTAGGAGTGTTGAGTACTTAAACAGGGAACCCATCCCTAGGAGTGTTGAGTACCTAAACAGGGAACCCATCCCTAGGAGTGTTGAGTACTTCATCAGGGAAACCATCCCTAGGAGTGTTGAGTACTTCATCAGGGAACCATCCCTAGGAGTGTTGAGTACTTCATCAGGGAAACCATCCCAGTGGAACTTAAACCATCCCTAGGAGTGTTGAGTACTTCATCAGGGAACCATCCCTAGGAGTGTTGAGTACTTAAACCATCCCTAGGAGTGTTGAGTACTTAAACCATCCCAGTATTGGTACTTAAACCATCCCTAGGAGTGTTGAGTACTTCATCAGGGAACCATCCCTAGGAGTGTTGAGTACTTAAACCATCCCTAGGAGTGTTGAGTACTTAAACCATCCCTAGGAGTATTGAGTACTTAAACCATCCCTAGGAGTGTTGAGTACTTCATCAGGGAACCATCCCTAGGACATCTGTTGAGTACTTAACCTATCCCTAGGAGTGTTGAGTACTTCATCAGGGAACCCATCCCTAGGTGTGTTGAGTACTTCATCAGGGAACCCATCCCTAGGAGTGTTGAGTACTTAAACCATCCCTAGGAGTGTTGAGTACTTAAACCATCCCTAGGAGTATTGAGTACTTAAACCATCCCTAGGAGTGTTGAGTACTTCATCAGGGAACCATCCCTAGGAGTGTTGAGTACTTAACCTATCCCTAGGAGTGTTGAGTACTTAATCAGGGAAACCATCCCTAGGAGTGTTGAGTACTTCATCAGGGAAACCATCCCTAGGAGTGTTGAATACTTCATCAGGGAACCCATCCCTAGGAGGGTTGGGTACTTCATCAGGGAAACCATCCCTAGGAGTGTTGAGTACTTCATCAGGGAAACCATCCCTAGGAGTGTTGAATACTTCATCAGGGAACCCATCCCTAGGAGGGTTGGGTACTTCATCAGGGAACCCATCCCTAGGAGTGTTGAGTACTTAAACCATCCCTAGGAGTGTTGAGTACTTAACCCATCCCTAGGAGTGTTGAGTACTTAACCCATCGCTAGGAGTGTTGAGTACTTAACCCATCGCTAGGAGTGTTGAGTACTTAATCAGGGAACCCATCCCTAGGAGTGTTGAGTACCTAAACAGGGAACCCATCCCTAGGAGTGTTGAGTACTTCATCAGGGACTTAACCCATCCCTAGGAGTGTTGAGTACTTCATCAGGGAAACCATCCCTAGGAGTGTTGAGTACTTCATCAGGGAAACCATCCCTAGGAGTGTTGAGTACTTCATCAGGGAAACCATCCCTAGGAGTGTTGAGTACTTAAACCATCCCTAGGAGTGTTGAGTACTTCATCAGGGAACCATCCCTAGGAGTGTTGAGTACTTAAACCATCCCTAGGAGTGTTGAGTACTTAAACCATCCCTAGGAGTATTGAGTACTTAAACCATCCCTAGGAGTGTTGAGTACTTCATCAGGGAACCATCCCTAGGAGTGTTGAGTACTTAAACCATCCCTAGGAGTGTTGAGTACTTAAACCATCCCTAGGAGTATTGAGTACTTAAACCATCCCTAGGAGTGTTGAGTACTTCATCAGGGAACCATCCCTAGGAGTGTTGAGTACTTAACCTATCCCTAGGAGTGTTGAGTACTTCATCAGGAAACCCATCCCTAGGTGTGTTGAGTACTTCATCAGGGAACCCATCCCTAGGAGTGTTGAGTACTTAAACCATCCCTAGGAGTGTTGAGTACTTAAACCATCCCTAGGAGTATTGAGTACTTAAACCATCCCTAGGAGTGTTGAGTACTTCATCAGGGAACCATCCCTAGGAGTGTTGAGTACTTAACCTATCCCTAGGAGTGTTGAGTACTTCATCAGGGAACCCATCCCTAGGTGTGTTGAGTACTTCATCAGGGAACCCATCCCTAGGAGTGTTGAGTACTTAAACCATCCCTAGGAGTGTTGAGTACTTAAACCATCCCTAGGAGTGTTGAGTACTTAAACCATCCCTAGGAGTGTTGAGTACTTAAACCATCCCTAGGAGCTAACCAAGGAGCGCGAACCAAGGAGCGCGAACCAAGGAGCGCGAACCAAGGAGCGCGAACCAAGGAGCGCGAACCAAGGAGCGCGAACCAAGGAGCGCGAACCAAGGAGCGCGAACCAAGGAGCGCGAACCAAGGAGCGCGAACCAAGAAGCCCAGACAACCTAGAAGCCTTGTGAAACATCCTTGCCGTTCATATGAAACAGTGTCTCTCCTGGTGTCTCTCCTTGCCATTCATATGAAACGGTGTCTCTCCTTACCGTTCATATGAAACGGTGGTGTCTCTCCTGGTGTCTCTCCTTGCCGTTCATATGAAACGGTGGTGTCTCTCCTGGTGTCTCTCCTTGTCGTTCATATGAAACGGTGGTGTCTCTCCTTGCCGTTCATATGAAACAGTGGTGTCACTCCTTGCCGTTCATATGAAACGGTGGTGTCTCTCCTTGCCGTTCATATGAAACGGTGTCTCTCCTTACCGTTCATATGAAACGGTGGTGTCTCTCCTGGTGTCTCTCCTTGCCGTTCATATGAAACAGTGGTGTCACTCCTTGCCGTTCATATGAAACGGTGGTGTCTCTCCTGGTGTCTCTCCTGGTGTCTCTCCTTGCCATTCATATGAAACGGTGGTGTCTCTCCTGGTGTCTCTCCTTGCCGTTCATATGAAACAGTGGTGTCACTCCTTGCCGTTCATATGAAACGGTGGTGTCTCTCCTTGCCGTTCATATGAAACAGTGGTGTCTCTCCTTGCCGTTCATATGAAACGGTGGTGTCTCTCCTGGTGTCTCTCCTTACCGTTCATATGAAACGGTGGTGTCTCTCCTGGTGTCTCTCCTTACCGTTCATATGAAACGGTGGTGTCTCTCCTTGCCGTTCATATGAAACAGTGGTGCCTCTCCTTACCGTTCATATGAAACGGTGGTGTCTCTCCTGGTGTCTCTCCTTACCGTTCATATGAAACGGTGGTGTCTCTCCTGGTGTCTCTCCTTGCCATTCATATGAAACGGTGGTGTCTCTCCTGGTGAATCTCCTTGTCGTTCATATGAAACGGTGGTGTCTCTCCTGGTGTCTCTCCTTGCCGTTCATATGAAACGGTGTCTCTCCTTACCGTTCATATGAAACGGTGGTGTCTCTCCTGGTGTCTCTCCTTGCCGTTCATATGAAACAGTGGTGTCTCTCCTTGCCGTTCATATGAAACTGGTGTCTCTCCTTACCGTTCATATGAAACGGTGGTGTCTCTCCTGGTGTCTCTCCTTGCCGTTCATATGAAACAGTGGTGTCTCTCCTTACCGTTCATATGAAACGGTGGTGTCTCTCCTGGTGTCTCTCCTTGCCGTTCATATGAAACAGTGGTGTCTCTCCTTGCCGTTCATATGAAACGGTGGTGTCTCTCCTGGTGTCTCTCCTTGCCGTTCATATGAAACAGTGGTGTCTCTCCTTGCCGTTCATATGAAACGGTGGTGTCTCTCCTTGCCGTTCATATGAAATGGTGTCTCTCCTTACCGTTCATATGAAACGGTGGTGTCTCTCCTGGTGTCTCTCCTTGCCGTTCATATGAAACGGTGTCTCTCCTTACCGTTCATATGAAACGGTGGTGTCTCTCCTGGTGTCTCTCCTTGCCGTTCATATGAAACAGTGGTGTCTCTCCTTGCCATTCATATGAAACGGTGGTGTCTCTCCTGGTGTCTCTCCTGGTGTCTCTCCTTGCCATTCATATGAAACGGTGGTGTCTCTCCTGGTGTCTCTCCTTGCCGTTCATATGAAACAGTGGTGTCACTCCTTGCCGTTCATATGAAACGGTGGTGTCTCTCCTTGCCGTTCATATGAAACGGTGTCTCTCCTTACCGTTCATATGAAACGGTGGTGTCTCTCCTGGTGTCTCTCCTTACCGTTCATATGAAACAGTGGTGTCTCTCCTTACCGTTCATATGAAACGGTGGTGTCTCTCCTGGTGTCTCTCCTTGCCGTTCATATGAAACGGTGGTGTCTCTCCTTACCGTTCATATGAAACAGTGGTGTCTCTCCTGGTGTCTCTCCTTGCCGTTCATATGAAACAGTGGTGCCTCTCCTTACCGTTCATATGAAACAGTGGTGTCTCTCCTGGTGTCTCTCCTTGCCATTCATATGAAACGGTGGTGTCTCTCCTGGTGTCTCTCCTGGTGTCTCTCCTGGTGAATCTCCTTGTCGTTCATATGAAACGGTGGTGTCTCTCCTGGTGTCTCTCCTTGCCGTTCATATGAAACGGTGTCTCTCCTTACCGTTCATATGAAACGGTGGTGTCTCTCCTGGTGTCTCTCCTTGCCGTTCATATGAAACGGTGGTGTCACTCCTTGCCGTTCATATGAAACAGTGGTGTCTCTCCTTACCGTTCATATGAAACGGTGGTGTCTCTCCTGGTGTCTCTCCTTGCCGTTCATATGAAACAGTGGTGTCACCTGCTCCTTGCCGTTCATATGAAACGGTGGTGTCTCTCTCTCCTTGCCGTTCATATGAAACAGTGGTGTCTCTCCTTACCGTTCATATGAAACGGTGGTGTCTCTCCTGGTGTCTCTCCTTGCCGTTCATATGAAACAGTGGTGTCTCTCCTTACCGTTCATATGAAACGGTGGTGTCTCTCCTGGTGTCTCTCCTTGCCGTTCATATGAAACAGTGGTGTCACTCCTTGCCGTTCATATGAAACGGTGGTGTCTCTCCTGGTGTCTCTCCTGGTGTCTCTCCTTGCCATTCATATGAAACGGTGGTGTCTCTCCTGGTGTCTCTCCTTGCCATTCATATGAAACAGTGGTGTCTCTCCTTACCGTTCATATGAAACGGTGGTGTCTCTCCTGGTGTCTCTCCTTGCCGTTCATATGAAACGGTGGTGTCTCTCCTGGTGTCTCTCCTTACCGTTCATATGAAACGGTGGTGTCTCTCCTGGTGTCTCTCCTTGCCGTTCATATGAAACAGTGTGTGTCACTCCTTGCCGTTCATATGAAACGGTGGTGTCTCTCCTTGCCGTTCATATGAAACGGTGTCTCTCCTTACCGTTCATATGAAACGGTGGTGTCTCTCCTGGTGTCTCTCCTTGCCGTTCATATGAAACAGTGGTGTCACTCCTTGCCGTTCATATGAAACGGTGGTGTCTCTCCTGGTGTCTCTCCTGGTGTCTCTCCTTGCCATTCATATGAAACGGTGGTGTCTCTCCTGGTGTCTCTCCTTGCCGTTCATATGAAACAGTGGTGTCTCTCCTTGCCGTTCATATGAAACGGTGGTGTCTCTCCTGCCGTTCATCTCCTTACCGTTCATATGAAACGGTGGTGTCTCTCCTGGTGTCTCTCCTTGCCGTTCATATGAAACGGTGGTGTCTCTCCTGGTGTCTCTCCTTACCGTTCATATGAAACGGTGGTGTCTCTCCTTGCCGTTCATATGAAACAGTGGTGCCTCTCCTTACCGTTCATATGAAACGGTGGTGTCTCTCCTGGTGTCTCTCCTTACCGTTCATATGAAACGGTGGTGTCTCTCCTGGTGTCTCTCCTTGCCATTCATATGAAACGGTGGTGTCTCTCCTGGTGTCTCTCCTTGTCGTTCATATGAAACGGTGGTGTCTCTCCTGGTGTCTCTCCTTGCCGTTCATATGAAACGGTGTGTCTCTCCTTACCGTTCATATGAAACGGTGGTGTCTCTCCTGGTGTCTCTCCTTGCCGTTCATATGAAACAGTGGTGTCTCTCTGCCGTTCATATGAAACGGTGTCTCTCCTTACCGTTCATATGAAACGGTGGTGTCTCTCCTGGTGTCTCTCCTTGCCGTTCATATGAAACAGTGGTGTCTCTCCTTACCGTTCATATGAAACGGTGGTGTCTCTCCTGGTGTCTCTCCTTGCCGTTCATATGAAACAGTGGTGTCTCTCCTTACCGTTCATATGAAACGGTGGTGTCTCTCCTGGTGTCTCTCCTTGCCGTTCATATGAAACAGTGGTGTCTCTCCTTGCCGTTCATATGAAACGGTGGTGTCTCTCCTGGTGTCTCCCGTTCATATGAAATGGTGTCTCTCCTTACCGTTCATATGAAACGGTGGTGTCTCTCCTGGTGTCTCTCCTTGCCGTTCATATGAAACGGTGTCTCTCCTACCGTTCATATGAAACGGTGGTGTCTCTCCTGGTGTCTCTCCTTGCCGTTCATATGAAACAGTGGTGTCACTCCTTGCCATTCATATGAAACGGTGGTGTCTCTCCTGGTGTCTCTCCTGGTGTCTCTCCTTGCCATTCATATGAAACGGTGGTGTCTCTCCTGGTGTCTCTCCTTGCCGTTCATATGAAACAGTGGTGTCTCTCCTTGCCGTTCATATGAAACGGTGGTGTCTCTCCTTGCCGTTCATATGAAACGGTGTCTCTCCTTACCGTTCATATGAAACGGTGGTGTCTCTCCTGGTGTCTCTCCTTACCGTTCATATGAAACAGTGGTGCTCTCCTTACCGTTCATATGAAACGGTGGTGTCTCTCCTGGTGTCTCTCCTTGCCATTCATATGAAACGGTGGTGTCTCTCTCGTTCATATGAAACAGTGGTGTCTCTCCTGGTGTCTCTCCTTGCCGTTCTGAAACAGTGGTGTCTCTCCTTACCGTTCATATGAAACAGTGGTGTCTCTCCTGGTGTCTCTCCTTGCCATTCATATGAAACGGTGGTGTCTCTCCTGGTGTCTCTCCTGGTGTCTCTCCTGGTGAATCTCCTTGTCGTTCATATGAAACGGTGGTGTCTCTCCTGGTGTCTCTCCTTGCTGTTCATATGAAACGGTGTCTCTCCTTACCGTTCATATGAAACGGTGGTGTCTCTCCTGGTGTCTCTCCTTGCCGTTCATATGAAACGGTGGTGTCTCTCCTTGCCGTTCATATGAAACAGTGGTGTCTCTCCTTACCGTTCATATGAAACGGTGGTGTCTCTCCTGGTGTCTCTCCTTGCCGTTCATATGAAACGGTGGTGTCTCTCCTGGTGTCTCTCCTTGCCGTTCATATGAAACGGTGGTGTGGTGTCTCTCCTTACCGTTCATATGAAACGGTGGTGTCTCTCCTGGTGTCTCTCCTTGCCGTTCATATGAAACGGTGTCTCTCCTTACCGTTCATATGAAACGGTGGTGTCTCTCCTGGTGTCTCTCCTTGCCGTTCATATGAAACAGTGGTGTCTCTCCTTGCCGTTCATATGAAACGGTGGTGTCTCTCCTGGTGTCTCTCCTGGTGTCTCTCCTTGCCATTCATATGAAACGGTGGTGTCTCTCCTGGTGTCTCTCCTTGTCGTTCATATGAAACAGTGGTGTCTCTCCTTGCCGTTCATATGAAACGGTGGTGTCTCTCCTTGCCGTTCATATGAAACGGTGGTGTCTCTCCTTACCGTTCATATGAAACGGTGGTGTCTCTCCTGGTGTCTCTCCTGGTGTCTCTCCTGGTGTCTCTCCTTGCCATTCATATGAAACGGTGGTGTCTCTCCTTGCCGTTCATATGAAACGGTGGTGTCTCTCCTGGTGTCTCCTGGTGTCTCTCCTGGTGTCTCTCCTTGCCATTCATATGAAACGGTGGTGTCTCTCCTGGTGTCTCTCCTTGCCGTTCATATGAAACAGTGGTGTCTCTCCTTGCCGTTCATATGAAACGGTGGTGTCTCTCCTTGCCGTTCATATGAAACGGTGGTGTCTCTCCTTGTCGTCTCATATGAAACAGTGGTGTCTCTCCTTACCGTTCATATGAAACGGTGGTGTCTCTCCTGGTGTCTCTCCTTGCCATTCATATGAAACGGTGGTGTCTCTCCTGGTGTCTCTCCTTACCATTCATATGAAACGGTGGTGTCTCTCCTGTGTCTCTCCTTGTGTCTCTCCTGGTGAATCTCCTTGTCGTTCATATGAAACGGTGGTGTCTCTCCTGGTGTCTCTCCTTGCCGTTCATATGAAACGGTGGTGTCTCTCCTGGTGTCTCTCCTTGCCGTTCATATGAAACGGTGGTGTCTCTCCTGGTGTCTCTCCTGGTGTCTCTCCTGTCGTTCATATGAAACGGTGGTGTCTCTCCTGGTGTCTCTCCTTGCCGTTCATATGAAACTGGTGTCTCTCCTTACCGTTCATATGAAACGGTGGTGTCTCTCCTGGTGTCTCTCCTTGCCGTTCATATGAAACGGTGGTGTCTCTCCTTGCCGTTCATATGAAACGGTGGTGTCTCTCCTTGCCGTTCTGGTGTCTCTCCCACCGTTCATATGAAACGGTGGTGTCTCTCCTGGTGTCTCTCCTTGCCGTTCATATGAAACGGTGGTGTCTCTCCTGGTGTCTCTCCTTGCCGTTCATATGAAACAGTGGTGTCTCTCCTTACCGTTCATATGAAACGGTGGTGTCTCTCCTGGTGTCTCTCCTTACCATTCATATGAAACGGTGGTGTCTCTCCTGGTGTCTCTCCTTGCCGTTCATATGAAACAGTGGTGTCTCTCCTTACCGTTCATATGAAACAGTGGTGTCTCTCCTTGCCGTTCATATGAAACGGTGGTGTCTCTCCTGGTGTCTCTCCTGGTGTGTCTCTCCTTACCGTTCATATGAAACGGTGGTGTCTCTCCTGGTGTCTCTCCTTGCCATTCATATGAAACGGTGGTGTCTCTCCTGGTGTCTCTCCTTGTCGTTCATATGAAACGGTGGTGTATCTCCTGGTGTCTCTCCTGCCGTTCATATGAAACGGTGGTGTCTCTCCTGGTGTCTCTCCTCGTCGTTCATATGAAACGGTGGTGTCTCTCCTTGTGTCTCTCCTGGTGTCTCTCCTGGTGTCTCTCCTTGTCGTTCATATGAAACGGTGGTGTCTCTCCTGGTGTCTCTCCTTGCCGTTCATATGAAACAGTGGTGTCTCTCCTTGCCGTTCATATGAAACGGTGGTGTCTCTCCTGGTGTCTCTCCTTGTCGTTCATATGAAACGGTGGTGTCTCTCCTGGTGTCTCCTCGTTCTGAAACGGTGGTGTCTCTCCTTACCGTTCATATGAAACGGTGGTGTCTCTCCTGGTGTCTCTCCTGGTGTCTCTCCTTACCGTTCATATTGACGGTGGTGTCTCTCCTGGTGTCTCTCCTTGCTGTTCATATGAAACGGTGTCTCTCCTTGCCGTTCATATGAAACGGTGGTGTCTCTCCTGGTGTCTCTCCTTGCCGTTCATATGAAACGGTGGTGTCTCTCCTTACCATTCATATGAAACGGTGGTGTCTCTCCTGGTGTCTCTCCTTGCCGTTCATATGAAACGGTGGTGTCTCTCCTGGTGTCTCTCCTTGCCATTCATATGAAACGGTGGTGTCTCTCCTGGTGTCTCTCCTTGCCGTTCATATGAAACGGTGTCTCTCCTTGCCGTTCATATGAAACGGTGGTGTCTCTCCTGGTGTCTCGTTCCGGTGGTGTCTCTCCTTACCATTCATATGAAACGGTGGTGTCTCTCCTGGTGTCTCTCCTGGTGTCTCTCCTTGCCATTCATATGAAACGGTGGTGTCTCTCCTTGCCATTCATATGAAACGGTGGTGTCTCTCCTGGTGTCTCTCCTTGCCGTTCATATGAAACGGTGGTGTCTCTCCTGGTGTCTCTCCTTGCCGTTCATATGAAACGGTGGTGTCTCTCCTTGCCATTCATCCCAAACGGTGGTGTCTCTCCTGGTGTCTCTCCTTGCCGTTCATATGAAACGGTGGTGTCTCTCCTTGTGTCTCTCCTCGTCGTTCATATGAAACGGTGGTGTCTCTCCTTGTGTCTCTCCTGGTGTCTCTCCTGGTGTCTCTCCTTGTCGTTCATATGAAACGGTGGTGTCTCTCCTGGTGTCTCTCCTTACCATTCATATGAAACGGTGGTGTCTCTCCTTACCATTCATATGAAACGGTGGTGTCTCTCCTGGTGTCTCTCCTTGCCGTTCATCCCAAACGGTGGTGTCTCTCCTGGTGTCACTCCTTGCCGTTCATCCCAAACGGTGGTGTCTCTCCTGGTGTCTCTCCTTGTGTCTCTCCTCATCATTCATATGAAACGGTGGTGTCTCTCCTTGTGTCTCTCCTTCCTTACCATTCATATGAAACGGTGGTGTCTCTCCTTGCCGTTCATATGAAACGGTGTCTCTCCTGGTGTCTCTCCTTGCCATTCATATGAAACGGTGGTGTCTCTCCTTGTCGTCTCCTGGTGTCTCTCCTTACCATTCATATGAAACGGTGGTGTCTCTCCTGGTGTCTCTCGTTCATATGAAACGGTGGTGTCTCTCCTGGTGTCTCTCCTTGTCGTTCATATGAAACGGTGGTGTCTCTCCTGGTGTCTCTCCTGGTGTCTCTCCTTGCCGTTCATATGAAACGGTGGTGTCTCTCCTGGTGTCTCTCCTTGTCGTTCATATGGAACGGTGGTGTCTCTCCTGGTGTCTCTCCTTGTCGTTCATATGAAACGGTGGTAAATGTCGCCACCCAGTGGCAGCTGAGACACATTTAATTCATAATGTCAATGGCCTTACCTCAATTAGATTTGCTCAACTCCTGCATCCTCCTTCTCCACTCCACATCAGCCACGTGACGTTTACAGGGAGGATCCACGTGATGTTTACAGGGGAGGATCCACGTGATGTTTACAGGGGAGGATCCACGTGATGTTTACAGGGGAGGATCCACGTGATGTTTACAGGGGAGGATCCACGTGATGTTTACAGGGGAGGATGTTTACAGGGAGGATCCACATGATGTTTACAGGGGAGGATCCACATGTTTACAGGGGAGGATCCACATGATGTTTACAGGGGAGGATCCACATGATGTTTACAGGGGACATGATGTTTACAGGGGAGGATCCACGTGATGTTTACAGGGGAGGATCCACGTGATGTTTAAAGGGGAGGATCCACGTGATGTTTACAGGGGAGGATCCACGTGATGTTTACAGGGGAGGATCCACGTGATGTTTACAGGGAGGATCCACGTGATGTTTACAGGGGAGGATCCACATGATGTTTACAGGGGAGGATGTTTACAGGGGAGGATCCACGTGATGTTTACAGGGGAGGATCCACGTGATGTTTACAGGGGAGGATCCACGTGATGTTTGATGTTTACAGGGGAGGATCCACGTGATGTTTACAGGGGGATGATGTTTACAGGGGAGGATCCACATGATGTTTACAGGGGAGGATCCACGTGATGTTTAAGGGGGAGGATCCACGTGATGTTTACAGGGGAGGATCCACATGATGTTTACAGGGGAGGATCCACATGATGTTTACAGGGGAGGATCCACGTGATGTTTACAGGGGAGGATCCACGTGATGTTCACAGGGGAGGATCCACGTGATGTTTACAGGGGAGGATCCATGTGATGTTTACAGGGGAGGATCCACGTGATGTTTACAGGGGAGGATCCACATGATGTTTACAGGGGAGGATCCACATGATGTTTACAGGGGAGGATCCACGTTACGTTTACAGGGGAGGATCCACGTGATGTTTACAGGGGAGGATCCAGAAATAAATGTGTAAATATATCCAAACAGATTAAGTTAGTCGTGAAAGAAATGTTCTAGACTAAAGGGTAAGTAGAATATATATTTTTTAAATGTTGACATGCTTTTCTCCTCTAACAATACAACAGCTGGTTCAAAGAGGATGTGGCCGACATCACAACTCTTCTGCAGTAGGATACACTTGTGCTTCCTCGTCAAAAGGAGGCTATTGAGGAGGGGAGGAGCGTCTTCTGCAGTAGGATACACTTCTGCTTCCTCGTCAAAAGGAGGCTATTGAGGAGGGGAGGACCGTCTTCTGCAGTAGGATATACTTCTGCTTCCTCGTCAAAAGGAGGCTATTGAGGAGGGGAGGAGCGTCTTCTGCAGTAGGATACACTTCTGCTTCCTCGTCAAAAGGAGGCTATTGAGGAGGGGAGGACCGTCTTCTGCAGTAGGATACACTTCTGCTTCCTCGTCAAAAGGAGGCTATTGAGGAGGGGAGGACCGTCTACTGCAGTAGGATATACTTCTGCTTCCTCGTCAAAAGGAGGCTATTGAGGAGGGGAGGAGCGTCTTCTGCAGTAGGATACACTTCTGCTTCCTCGTCAAAAGGAGGCTATTGAGGAGGGGAGGAGCGTCTTCTGCAGTAGGATACACTTGGGTCAAAAGGAGGCTATTGAGGAGGGAAGGAGCGTCTTCTGCAGTAGGATACACTTCTGCTTCCTCGTCAAAAGGAGGCTATTGAGGAGGGGAGGAGCGTCTTCTGCAGTAGGATACACTTCTGCTTCCTCGTCAAAAGGAGGCTATTGAGGAGGGGAGGAGCGTCTTCTGCAGTAGGATACACTTCTGCTTCCTCGTCAAAAGGAGGCTATTGAGGAGGGGAGGACCGTCTTCTGCAGTAGGATACACTTGTGCTTCCTCGTCAAAAGGAGGCTATTGAGGAGGGAAGGAGCGTCTTCTGCAGTAGGATACACTTCTGCTTCCTCGTCAAAAGGAGGCTATTGAGGAGGGGAGGACCGTCTTCTGCAGTAGGATACACTTCTGCTTCCTTCAAAAGGAGGCTATTGAGGAGGGGAGGAGCGTCTTCTGCAGTAGGATACACTTGTGCTTCCTCGTCAAAAGGAGGCTATTGAGGAGGGAAGGAGCGTCTTCTGCAGTAGGATACACTTCTGCTTCCTCGTCAAAAGGAGGCTATTGAGGAGGGGAGGACCGTCTTCTGCAGTAGGATACACTTGTGCTTCCTCGTCAAAAGGAGGCTATTGAGGAGGGGAGGACCGTCTTCCGTTTGTCTACTAATGAATTGGCACACTCCTCGACCACCTATCATCGGTTTCCGGGTCACGGAGAGAGATGGGGGATGGGTTTGGGGGAGGAGAGGGGACGGGGGAGAGGACAAGACGGAGTAGAGGGGATGGAGGAGAGGCGGAGGAGAGAGGACAGGACGGAGGAGAGAGGATGGAGGAGGGGCGGAGGAGAGAGGACGGGACGGAGGAGCGAGGATGGAGGAGGGGCGGAGGAGAGGGGACGTGCCGGAGGAGAGGGGACGGGGGGGAGGGGGGGTGACAGACGTTTTTAGCAAATGAGAAAAGGCCAATGTCCATGTAGCAGAATTCAACCAACAACAAAACAACCACATCTTGTTTTCAGTTTATTCCACAACTCTTACGATCTTCTGAAGATATCAACAATTTAACAAATTGTCATTTTCCAATAAAAACACAGTGTAACATTTTAAAGGGAACGAGGTTTAAACTGAAACACTTAAACCAGTTTAACATACAGAGAAACATTTGGCTTCAAACCAGTTTGGCAGCTTAGTTTTAGGAGGAACATTTCAACCAAAGGTACTGGATGGATGAAGATCAAGCCAGGGTCCCAAATGGCACCCTATCCCCTATATAGCGCACTACTTTTGACCGGAGCCCTATTGGTCAAAGTAAATCCCAGTGTACACTACTTTCAGTAGTGCACTACGTAGGGAATAGGGTGCCTTTAGGAATGTATGGTGATGGAGGCCTCTCCACACACAGACATAACGTTAATCCACTCTCACAGACACACAGAGAGATGGGCAGAGTACTAACGGATTGGGACAGGATGACTGGCAGTACTAACCGATTGGGACAGGACAGCTGGCTGAATACTAACAAATTGGGACAGGACGGCTGGCAGAATACTAACGGATTGGGACAGGTCAGCTGGCTGAATACTAACCGATTGGGACAGGACAACTGGCAGAGTACTAACGGATTGGGACAGGATGGCTGGCAGTACTAACCGATTGGGACAGGACGGCTGGCTGAATACTAACGGATTGGGACAGGATGGCTGGCTGAATACTAACGGATTGGGACAGGATGGCTGGCTGAATACTCTACTAACGGATTGGGACAGTATGGCTGGCAGAATACTAACGGATTGGGACAGGACGGCTGGCTGAATACTCTACCAACGGATTGGGACAGGATGGTTGGCAGAATACTAACGGATTGGGACAGGACGGCTGGCTGAATAATAACGGATTGGGACAGGATGGCTGGCTGAATACTCTACTAACGGATTGGGACAGGACGGCTGGCTGAATACTTGACTAACGGATTGGGACAGGATGGCTGGCTGAATACTTGACTAACGGATTGGGACAGGACGGCTGGCACAATACTAACGGATTGGGACAGGATGGCTGGCTGAAGACTCTACCAACGGATTGGGACAGAATGGCTGGCAGAATACTAACGGAATGGGACAGGACTGCTGGCAGAATACTAATGGATTGGGACAGGACGGCTGGCTGATATGGACTATGGATTGCTAATTTAAGGGCATCGGTGGGATTAAATCTCTAAGGAATAAGGCTGGATAACATGAGGCCCAGTCTGCGCTGTACGAGGGTAGCAGTTTAAATGATATTACATGTGTCACAACTCAACACTGCAGAAACAGGGTCAAAACAGTCTACCTGTAAACCTGTATTCGGATCAAATACACACACACACACACACACACACACACACACACACACACACACACACACACACACACACACACACCACATAATGCCTTATGCAGGAATGCGTACAGGATTACTTGATGCTTTGCAAGAACAGGCCACAGGAAGGTAGAGAATGGCTAAATTACTCCTTCATATTTAAATCCCCCCTGATGTAGAGAATGGCTAAATTACTCCTTCATATTTAAATCCCCCTGATGTAGAGAATGGCTAAATTACTCCTTCATATTTAAATCCCCCTGATGTAGAGAATGGCTAAATTACTCCTTCATATTTAAATCCCCCCTGATGTAGAGAATGGCTAAATTACTCCTTCATATTTAATAAATCCCCCTGATGTAGAGAATGGCTAAAATACTCCTTAATATTTAAATCCCCCTGATGTAGAGAATGGCTAAATTACTCCTTCATATTTAAATCCCCCTGATGTAGAGAATGGCTAAATTACTCCTTCATATTTAAATCCCCCTGATGTAGAGAATGGCTAAATTACTCCTTCATATTTAATAAATCCCCTGATGTAGAGAATGGCTAAATTACTCCTTCATATTTAAATCCCCCTGACTTAGAGAATGGCTAAATTACTCCTTCATATTTAATAAATCCCCTGATGTAGAGAATGGCTAAATTACTCCTTCATATTTAATAAATCCCCCTGATGTAGAGAATGGCTAAATTACTCCTTCATATTTAATAAATCCCCCTGATGTAGAGAATGGCTAAATTACTCCTTCATATTTAATAAATCCCCCTGATGTAGAGAATGGCTAAATTACTCCTTCATATTTAATAAATCCCCCTGATGTAGAGAATGGCTAAATTACTCCATATTTAAATCCCCCTGATGTAGAGAATGGCTAAATTACTCCTTCATATTTAAATCCCCCTGATGTAGAGAATGGCTAAATTACTCCATATTTAAATCCCCCTGATGTAGAGAATGGCTAAATTACACCTTCATATTTAAATCCCCCCTGATGTAGAGAATGGCTAAATTACTCCTTCATATTTAAATCCCCCCTGATGTAGAGAATGGCTAAATTACTCCTTCATATTTAAATCCCCCCTGATGTAGAGAATGGCTAAATTACTCCTTCATATTTAATAAATCCCCCTGATGTAGAGAATGGCTAAATTACTCCTTCATATTTAAATCCCCCTGATGTAGAGAATGGCTAAATTACTCCTTCATATTTAAATCCCCCCTGATGTAGAGAATGGCTAAATTACTCCTTCATATTTAAATCCCCCCTGATGTAGAGAATGGCTAAATTACTCCTTCATATTTAATAAATCCCCCTGACTTAGAGAATGGCTAAATTACTCCTTCATATTTAAATCCCCCTGACATAGAAACAAACAGATCATCTATCTCTTTTTTTTTAGGGGAAATTACCAGAAGGTGGAAAGACATCACAAAAGTATTTCCTGTCAGGGAGGTCAGGGACATTTCCTGTCAGGGACATTTCCTGTCAGGGAGATGTGTGTGTTCCTGACCAGACAGTATGGTCTAACACCTCTTGACTTGACGTATATATCTGAGATAGACTAACTTTTGGCCCTGATTTTTACACCAGTCATATATGTCTTTTGTAATTGCAGTTGCATTTGCATCTTTTCAATATGTCCATTGGATCACATGATCATTTTAGAAAAATATAAATCAGGAGAAAAAAAATAGCATTACAAAAATATACTAAATGTCTACTTCCACGTGACAACTTTACACAACATTAGTATGGACGGACTGGTAGTGAACATATCCTCCTTCCGATATGAAGCAACCCACTAAACACAAGGTCTTTTTAAAAATAAATCTTTCAAAACACACGTAGGACTTCAGAATGATGATTAACGGTGACACGCCCTGTTATTAAGAGTTGAGTGTTTCTCCTGAGAGAGAGAACGGTTCGATCCCAAGCCACCAACAACAGTATATGGCAGTTGTGGTTGTCCGTTGACCACTAGGGGGCAGGACAGTACGGGAGAAGTATCCAGTTGACCACTAGGGGGCAGGACAGTATGGGAGAAGTATCCAGTTGACCACTAGGGGGCAGGACAGTACCGGAGATGCATCCAATTGTCCACCAGGGGGCAGGACAGTATGGGAGAAGTATCCAGTTGACCACTAGGGGGCAGGACAGTATGGGAGGAGTATCCAACTGACCACCAGGGGGCAGGACAGTACCGGAGAAGTATCCAGTTGACCACCAGGGGGCAGGACAGTACGGGAGAAGTATCCAGTTGACCAATAGGGGGCAGGACAGTACGGGAGAAGTATCCAGTTGACCAATAGGGGGCAGGACAGTACTGGAGATGCATCCAGCTGCAGAGCTCCACCCCAAAATAACAACAATCAGAAAACAAAAGTTAAATGGATGTGATGGAGTTGGTGGAAGGCACAGAAGGGTGGTGGTTGGGTCAGATCCTTGGTCGTCTGTCTGTCCTGATCAGAAGGGTGGTGGTTGGGTCAGATCCTTGGTCGTCTGTCTGTCCTGATCAGAAGGGTGGTGGTTGGGTCAGATCCTTGGTCGTCTGTCTGTCCTGATCAGAAGGGTGGTGGTTGGGTCACATCCTTGGTCGTCTGTCTGTCCTGATCAGAAGGGTGGTGGTTGGGTCACATCCTTGGTCGTCTGTCTGTCCTGATCAGAAGGGTGGTAGTTGGGTCAGATCCTTGGGCATCTGTCTGTCTGTCCTGATCAGAAGGGTGGTGTTTGGGTCAGATCCTTGGCCGTCTGTCTGTCCTGATCAGAAGGGTGGTGTTTGGGTCAGATCCTTGGCCGTCTGTCTGTCTGTCCTGGTCAGAAGGGTGGTGGTTGGGTCAGATGCGTTGTCTGCCTGTATGTCCTGGTCTAATACTGCTGTAGGAGAACACATGGTTGTCTGTCTGTCCAGGTCGAGACGATCCTTCTTGGCTGTCCTGATGTGGGGATTCGGGGCTGCCTCTGTTAGGACAAGAGAGAGAGAGATGACTGATTATTATCAGATAGATGACCAGACACTATGTATTTCACACAGATACTGTTTGTGGTCGTCTGCTGCAATAGCTTATCCGTGACAAGGACCGACGAGTTGTGCATTCCCAGACTATACTGCTGTAATACCTACATGTTTCAAGCAGACCACCATAGTCCCTGTGCCCAAGAAAGCGAAGGTAACCTGCCTAAGTGTCTACCGCCCCGCAGCACTCACGTCTGTAGCCATGAAGTGCTTTGAAAGGCTGGTCATGGCTCACATCAATACCGTCATCCCGGAAACCCTAGACCCACTTCAATTCGCACACCGCCCCAACAGATCCACAGATGTCACAATCTCAGTCGCACTCCACACTGCCCTTTCCCACCTGGACAAAAATAACACCTATGTGAGAATGCTGTTCATTGACTACAGCTCAATGTTGAACACCATAGTACCATCAAAGCTCATCACTAAGCTAAGGATCCTGGGACTAAACACCTCCCTCTGCAACTGGATCCTGGACTTTCTGACGGGCCGCCCCCAGGTGGTGAGGGTAGGTAGCAACACATCTGCCACGCTGATCCTCATTACAGGAGCCCCCCAGGGGTGCGTGCTCAGTCCCCTCCTGTACTCCCTGTTCACCCACAACTGCATGGCCAGGCACGCCTCCAACACCAACCAAGGTTGCAGACGACGCAACAGTGGAAAGCACCAGCCCTGTATCATCCCAGCCCTGTTTCATCCCAGCCCTGTATCATCCCAGCCCTGTATCATCCCAGCCCTGTATCATCCCATCCCTGTATCATCCCCATCCCTATATCCTCCCCAGCCCTGTATCATCAAAGCCCTGTATTATGCCAGCCCTGTATCATCCCAGCCCTATATCAGGCACAGCCCTAGGATAGCCCCAGCCCTATACCCCAGCCCCAAACAGCCCTAGGATAGCTCCAGCCCAAACGCCAGCCCCACACAGCCCTAGAATATCCCCAGCCCTATGCCCAAGCCCTAGGATAGCCCTATACCCCAGCCCCACACAGCCCTAGGATAGCCCCACCCCTATACCCCAGCCCCACACAGCCCTAGGCTAGCCCCACCCCTATACCCTGCTCCACAAAGCCCTAGGATAGCCCCACCCCTATACCCTGCGCCACAAAGCCCTAGGCAAGCCCCACCCCTATACCCCAGCTCCACAGCCCTAGGAAAGGCCCACCCCTATACCCTGCACCACAGCCCTGTGATAGCCCCACTCCTATACCCCAGCACTAGTCTAGCCCCACTCATATACCCCAGCCCTAGTCTAGCCCCACTCCAATACCCCAGCCCTAGTCTAGCCCCACTCCTATATCCCAGCCATAGTCTCGCCCCAGCCCTAGTCTAGCCCCACTCCTATAACCCAGCCCTAGTCTAGCCCCACTCCTATACCCCAGCCCTAGTCTAGCCCCATTCCTATACCCCAGACCTAGTCTAGCCCCACTCCAATACCCCAGCCTTAGTCTAGCCCCACTCATATACCCCAGCCCTAGTCTAGCCCAACTCCTATTCCCCAGCCCTAGTCTAGCCCCACCCTTATACCCCAGCCATAGTTTAGCCCCACTCCTATAACCCAGCCCTAGTCTAGCCCCACTCCTATACCCCATGCCTAGTCTAGCCCTAGTCTAGCCCCAGCCCTAGTCTAGCCCCACTCCTATACCCCAGCCCTAGTCTAGCCCCACTCCTATACCCCAGCCCTAGTCTAGCCCCAGCCCTAGTCTAGCCCCACTCCTATACCCCAGCCCTAGTCTAGCCCCACTCCTATACCCCAGCCCTAGTCTAGCCCCAGCCCTATACCCCAGCCCTAGTTTAGCCCCAGCCCTAGTCTAGCCCTAGTCTAGCCCCAGTCTAGCCCTAGTCTATCCCCAGCCCTAGTCTAGCCCTAGTCTAGCCCCAGCCCTGTACCCCAGCCCTAGTCTAGCCCCACTCCTCTACCCCAGCCCTAGTCTAGCCCCAGCCCTAGTCTAGCCCCACCCCTATACCCCAGCCCTAGTCTAGCCCCAGCCCTAGTCTAGCCCTAGTCTAGCCCCATCCCTGTACCCCAGCCCTAGTCTAGCCCCACTCCTATACCCCAGCCCTAGTCTAGCCCCAGCCCTAGTCTAGCCCTAGTCTAGCCCCAGCCCTGTACCCCAGCCCTAGTTTAGCCCCAGCCCTAGTCTAGCCCTAGTCTAGCCCCAGCCCCATACCCCAGCCCTAGTTTAGCCCCAGCCCTAGTCTAGCCCTAGTCTAGCCCCAGTCTAGCCCTAGTCTAGCCCCAGCCCTGTATCCCAACCCTAGTCTAGCCCCACTCCTATACCCCAGCCCTAGTCTAGCCCCAGCCCTAGTCTAGCCCAACTCCTATTCCCCAGCCCTAGTCTAGCCCCACCCTTATACCCCAGCCATAGTTTAGCCCCACTCCTATAACCCAGCCCTAGTCTAGCCCCACTCCTATACCCGAGCCCTAGTTTAGCCCCAGCCCTATACCCCAGCCCTAGTTTAGCCCCAGCCCTAGTCTAGCCCTAGTCTAGCCCCAGTCTAGCCCTAGTCTATCCCCAGCCCTAGTCTAGCCCCAGCCCTGTACCCCAGCCCTAGTCTAGCTCCACTCCTCTACCCCAGCCCTAGTCTAGCCCCAGCCCTATACCCCAGCCCTAGTCTAGCCCCAGCCCTAGTCTAGCCCTAGTCTAGCCCCATCCCTGTAACCCAGCCCTAGTCTAGCCCCACTCCTCTACCCCAGCCCTAGTCTAGCCCCAGCCCTATACCCCAGCCCTAGTCTAGCCCCAGCCCTAGTCTAGCCCTAGTCTAGCCCCATCCCTGTACCCCAGCCCTAGTCTAGCCCCAGCCCTCTACCCCAGCCCTAGTCTAGCCCCAGCCCTAGTCTAGCCCCACCCCTATACCCCAGCCCTAGTCTAGCCCCAGCCCTAGTCTAGCCCTAGTCTAGCCCCATCCCTGTACCCCAGCCCTAGTCTAGCCCCACTCCTATACCCCAGCCCCAGTCTAGCCCTAGTCCTAGTCTAGCCCCACTCCTATACCCCAGCCCTAGTCTAGCCCCACTCCTATACCCCAGCCCTAGTCTAGCCCCAGCCCTAGTCTAGCCCTAGTCTAGCCCCACCCCTGTACCCCAGCCCTAGTTTAGCCCCAGCCCTAGTCTAGCCCTAGTCTAGCCCCAGCCCTGTACCCCAGCCCTAGTCTAGCCCCACTCCTATACCCCAGCCCTAGTCTAGCCCTAGTCTAGCCCCACTCCTATACCCCAGCCCTAGTCTAGCCCCACTCCTATACCCCAGCCCTAGTCTAGCCCCACTCCTATACCCCAGCCCTAGTCTAGCCCTAGTCTAGCCCCACTCCTATACCCCAGCCCTAGTCTAGCCCCACTCCTATACCCCAGCCCTAGTCTAGCCCTAGTCTAGCCCCAGTCCTGTAACCCAGTCCAATCTCCTGTAGTTATGAATGAGGCATTAAGTAGGATCAGTTCAATCCATTCCAGAGCAGCATATGCAGCGGCTCCCGGATCAAATCCCTCCACCATGCAGGACAACGCTCTGCTGTCCTCTCTCCCATAACTCCCCTCCCCACACAGCAAAACAAAAGCTACCACTCTCTACATGTCATCTCCTTTATGTCCTTTGTGTGTGTGTGTGTGTGTGTGTGTGTGTGTGTGTGTGTGTGTGTGTGTGTGTGTGTGTGTGTGTGTGTGTGTGTGTGTGTGTGTGTGTGTGTGTGCTGCTGTGACCTCAAACGTCTACACTCCTCCCTCCTTATTTACAGCTAGAAGTCCCAGGAGCACCACAAGGGTCCTGGTCTAAAGTAGTGCACTACATAGGGAATAGGGCTCTGGTCTATAGTAGTGCACTATATAGGGAATAGGGCTCTGGTCTATAGTAGTGCACTATATAGGGAATAGGTCTCTGGTCTAAAGTAGTGCACTATATAGGGAATAGGGCTCTGGTCTAAAGTAGTGCACTATATAGGGAATAGGGTGCCATAGCGCTCTGGTCTAAAGTAGTGCACTACATAGGGAATAGGGTGCCATAGGGCTCTGGTCTAAAGTAGTGCACTACATAGGGAATAGGGTGCCATAGGGCTCTGGTCTAAAGTAGTGCACTACATAGGGAATAGTGTGCCATAGGGCTCTGGTCTAAAGTAGTGCACTACATAGGGAATAGTGTGCCATAGGGCTCTGGTCTAAAGTAGTGCACTACATAGGGATTAGGGTGCCATTTGGGAGACAGACCCGGAACTTTAGAGCCCCATCTGGTCTGGGATGATAAGAATGTCGACCCCTCGGAGCAGAGAGAAGAAGAGACAGAGAGAGAGAGAGAGGGGGGGGGGCTGTGTGATGCATCTCTATCTTTCCTTCTGTTCTCTCTCTCTTCTCTTCTCCTCTCTTCTCTCAGGTCAGTGAGGTCAGGAGAGAAAGCAGGCCTCACTCTGTCACATCTCTTTAGAATGATGAATGACGTTCCTGTATTTAGCCTGCCATTAGCTTTGTCATGGGTTCCTGTATTTAGCCTGCCATTAGCTTTGTCATGGGTTCCTGTATTTAGCCTGCCATTAGCTTTGTCATGGGTTCCCGTATTTAGCCTGCCATTAGCTTTGTCATGGGTTCCTGTATTTAGCCTGCCATTAGCTTTGTTATGGGTTCCTGTATTTAGCCTGACATTAGCTTTTTTAGTCTTAACATGTCTCTAGAGCTGCTGCTGAGGGTCTGATTACTATGAGGGTGAAGACTTGTTAAGACTACTAGTACTCAGACCCTCAGCAGCAGCACTAGAGACATGCTAAGACTACTAGTACTCAGACCCTCAGCAGCTCTAGAGACATGCTAAGACTACTGGTACTCAGACCCTCAGCAGCTCTAGAGACATATTAAGACTACTGGTACTCAGACCCTCAGCAGCTCTAGAGACATGTTAAGACTACTGGTACTCAGACCCTCAGCAGCACTAGAGACATGTTAAGACTACTGGTACTCAGACCCTCAGCAGCTCTAGAGACATGTTAAGACTACTGGTACTCAGACCCTCAGCAGCTCTAGAGACATGTTAAGACTACTGGTACTCAGACCCTCAGCAGCTCTAGAGACATGTTAAGACTACTGGTACTCAGACCCTCAGCAGCTCTAGAGACATGTTAAGACTACTGGTACTCAGACCCTCAGCAGCTCTAGAGACATGTTAAGACTACTGGTACTCAGACCCTCAGCAGCTCTAGAGACATGTTAAGACTACTGGTACTCAGACCCTCAGCAGCTCTAGAGACATGTTAAGACTACTGGTACTCAGACCCTCAGCAGCTCTAGAGACATGTTAAGACTACTGGTACTCAGACCCTCAGCAGCTCTAGAGACATGTTAAGACTACTGGTACTCAGACTAGAGACATGTTAAGACTACTGGTCAGCACTCAGACCCTCAGCAGCTCTAGAGACATGTTAAGACTACTGGTACTCAGACCCTCAGCAGCTCTAGAGACATGTTAAGACTACTGGTACTCAGACCCTCAGCAGCTCTAGAGACATGTTAAGACTACTGGTACTCAGACCCTCAGCAGCTCTAGAGACATGTTAAGACTACTGGTACTCAGACCCTCAGCAGCTCTAGAGACATGTTAAGACTACTGGTACTCAGACCCTCAGCAGCTCTAGAGACATGTTAAGACTACTGGTACTCAGACCCTCAGCAGCTCTAGAGACATGTTAAGAAGACTAGAGACATGTTAAGACTGCAGTACATGTTAAGACTACAGACCCTCAGCAGCTCTAGAGACATGTTAAGACTACTGGTACTCAGACCCTCAGCAGCTCTAGAGACATGTTAAGACTACTGGTACTCAGGTTTGTGTAAATGGCAACAACACTAATAAACGGTGTTAATAAATATCAAAGACTCCAACCTCCTGTCTGTCTGTCTGTCTGTCTGTCTGTCTGTCTGTCTGTCTGTCTGTCTGTCTGTCTGTCTGTCTGTCTGTCTGTCTGTCTGTCTGTCTGTCTGTCTGTCTGTCTCTCTGCCTGCCTGCCTGTCTAAGTCTGTCTCTCTGTCTCTCTGCCTGTCTGCCTGTCTGTCTGTCTGTCTGTCTGCCTGTCTGCCTGTCTGTCTGTCTCTCTGTCTCTCTGCCTGTCTGCCTGCCTGCCTGCCTGTCTGTCTCTCTGTCTCTCTGCCTGTCTGTCTCTCTGTCTCTCTGTCTCTCTGCCTGTCTGTCTCTCTGCCTGTCTGCCTGCCTGCCTGTCTGTCTCTCTGTCTGTCTCTCTGCCTGTCTGCCTGCCTGTCTGTCTCTCTGTCTCTCTGCCTGTCTGCCTGCCTGCCTGTCTGTCTCTCTGTCTCTCTGCCTGTCTGCCTGCCTGCCTGCCTGTCTCTCTGTCTCTCTCTCTCTGCCTGTCTGCCTGTCTGTCTGTCTGTCTGTCTGTCTCTCTGTCTCTCTGCCTGTCTGCCTGCCTGCCTGTCTGTCTCTCTGTCTCTCTGCCTGTCTGCCTGCCTGTCTGTCTCTCTGTCTCTCTGTCTCTCTGTCTGTCTGCCTGCCTGTCTGCCTCTCTGTCTCTCTGCCTGTCTGCCTGCCTGTCTGCCTCTGGTCTGTCTCTCTCTGTCTGCCTGCCTGCCTGCCTGCTGTCTGTCTCTCTGTCTCTCTGTCTGTCTGCCTCTGTCTGTCTGTCTGTCTGTCTGTCTGCTCTGTCTCTGTCTGTCTCTCTGTCTGTCTGTCTGTCTGTCTGTCTGTCTGTCTGTCTGTCTGTCTGTCTGTCTGTCTGTCTGTCTGTCTGTCTGTCTGTCTGTCTCTGTCTGTCCTGTCTGATCTCTCTCTGAGGGGATCAGTGTCTGTTCTGCCTTGTCTCTCTTTCTGCTCTGTTCACCTCTGCCTGTCTGCCTCCCTCCCTGTCCTGTCTCCCTGCCCTCCCTCCCCTCTCCCTGCCCCTGCCTGTCTCCCTCTGTCTCCCTCCCTCCTGCCTCTGTCTGTCTGTCTGTCTCCTCCCTCCCTCCCTCCCTCCCTGCCTGTCTGTCTGCCTGTCTCCCTCCCTCTGTCTGTCTGTCTGTCTCTCCCTCTGTCTGTCCTCCCTGTCTGCCTGCCTGTCTGTCTGTCTGTCTCTCTCCCTTCTGTCTGCCTCCCTCTGTCTCTCTCCCTCCTGCCTCTCTCCCTCCCTCCCTGATCCCTCCCTCCCTCCCTCCCTCCCTCCCTCCCTCCCTCCCTCCCTCCCTCCCTCCCTCCCTCCCTCCCTCCCTCCCTCCCTCCCTCCCTCTCTGACTGTTGTCTCCTCCGACGGTTCGGTGTAGTGAAGCGAGTACCACTTGGCCCAGTTTCCTGAGTGTGCCGCTGGGCTGCATGGCATGTGATGAATTTCCCCTGACAGAAACACAACACACACACACACACACACACACACAGACACACTCACACACACACACACACACACACACACAGGGGGAAGAGCAGTAGCAGACTGGTTATAACCATCACAGGGTCAGATAGGAGGAAGGGACTCCCCAACACACAGACTGACCTGGCTCAGGTGGATGGACACACACTGAATGTGTTATCACACATATATGACCTAACACATGCATGCCTGATCTCATGTTAAGACTACTGGTTCAGACCCTCACACACACACACACACATACATGTGCCATTCATTCGTGTTTTAATGAATGCTAGGAGAAGCGTCAGCAGTAGGACATTGTAAGAATGTGAAATATTGACTAAATTACAGGATCCATTTAAGTTGTTTACAGTAGGCCCATCTATTCATTAAGATATACTCTCCTACCTGTTTACAGTAGACCAATCTATTCATTAAGATATCCTATCCTACATGTTTACAGTAGGACAATCTATTCATTAAGATATACTCTCCCACATGTTTACCCCTTTCAAAAATGTAAAAGCTTGTAACCTCTAGCACGTATGTATTAATATACCAGAAGCTTCAGTTGTTAACTACATGGATATATCAGCTAGCCCATGGTAATATTCCTGTCTTGAATAACACTGCAGTGAGGTATGTGTCTTGTGAATCTCTTTGACATGTTGTTATTGGGGCGGCAGGGTAGCCTAGTGGTTAGAGTGCTGGACTAATAACCGAAAGGTTGCAAGTTCAAATCGCTGACAAGGCTGACAAGGGGCATGAGGGCATGTTGTTCTGAAGCTACATGAATCCCTGAGGGCATGAGGGCATGTTGTTATTGAAGCTACATGAATCACCACTAGAGGGCGATAGCATGTTGTTATTGAAGCTACATGAATCACCACTAGAGGGCGATAGCGTGTTGTTATTGAAGCTACATGAATCACCACTAGAGGGCGATAGCATGTTGTTATTGAAGCTACATGAATCACCACTAGAGGGCGATAGTGTGTTGTTATTGAAGCTATATGAATCACCACTAGAGGGCGATAGCATTTTGTTTTCTCTCCCAAATGTCTCTCTTCTTTTCTGCTTGATGGAGTCAGCCTGGTTTGTTCCTTTCAGAAGGGTTCTCTGGTAGACACAGGAGAAAGAACTCCTACGTTTGGTGGAAATGGAAAATATCCCTGTTTTAACTACAGTATATTCTAGTGTTTTCTTAGGACTGTTTTAGTTAGGATTAGGATATTTCTAGAAAAGCCATTGTCAGGGATGAGGAGGGATGGCGATTGTCTAGATTATATTTGGTGGGAAATATAACTGGCTATAGTCTCCTGTACTGTTACACCCTGCTGTAGTCTCCTGCTATAGTCTCCTGTACTGTTACACCCTGCTGTAGTCTCCTGTACTGTTACACCCTGCTGTAGTCTCCTGCTGTAGTCTCCTGTACTGTTACACCCTGCTGTAGTCTCCTGCTGTAGTCTCCTGTACTGTTACACCCTGCTGTAGTCTCCTGCTGTAGTCTCCTGTACTGTTACACCCTGCTGTAGTCTCCTGTACTGTTACACCCTGCTGTAGTCTCCTGCTGTAGTCTCCTGTACTGTTACACCCTGCTGTAGTCTCCTGCTGTAGTCTCCTGCTGTAGTCTCCTACTGTAGTCTCCTTTAGATAATAGCCCTATTCCCTATACAGTACACTACTTTAGACCAGAGCGCTATTCCCTATACAGTACACTACTTTAGACCAGAGCGCTATTCCCTATATAGTACACTACTATAGACCAGGACCCTATTCCCTATATAGTGCACTACTTTAGACCAGGGCCCTATTACCTATATAGTACACTACAATAGACCAGAGCGCTATTCCCTATATAGTGCACTACTTTAGACCAGAGCGCTATTCCCTATACAGTACACTACTTTAGACCAGAGCGCTATTCCCTATATAGTACACTACTATAGACCAGGACCCTATTCCCTATATAGTGCACTACTTTAGACCAGGGCCCTATTCCCTATATAGTACACTACAATAGACCAGAGCCCTATTCCCTATATAGTGCACTACTTTAGACCAGAGCCCTATTCCCTATATAGTGCACTACTATAGACCAGGACCCTATACAGTACACTACTTTAGACCAGAGCCCTATTCCCTATATAGTGCACTACTTTAGACCAGAGCCCTATTCCCTATATAGTGCACTACTTTAGAC
>NW_024609653.1:100000-102500 GCF_018296145.1 Oncorhynchus tshawytscha
TTCGCTCTCTATTTGACATTGACCGTTGTAGACGATGAGCGGGGAAAGATCTTCTCCTATTTGACCTTTAGTCAGGGTGAATATATTATCCATATTCACACACACACACACACACACACACACACACACACACACACACACACACACACACACACACACACACACACACACACACACGGCCCAACCTCCTCTAGGCAAGGGACAAGCCGCAGGGAATACATCATATATCTGTCATCCGTCCTCTCCTCCATCTCTCATCCGTCCTCTCCTCCATCTTTCATCCCTCCTCTCCTCCCTCTCTTCCCTCTGTTATCTCTCCTCTCTTCTCCTCTCTCTCTCTTCCGTCTGTCATCTCTCCTCTCTTCTCCTCCCTCTCTCTTCCCTCTGTCACCCCTCCTCTCCTCTCTTCTCCTCTCTCTCTTCCATCTGTCATCCCTCCTCTCCTCTCTTCTCCTCTCTCTCTCTTCCGTCTGTCACCCCTCCTCTCCAGGGAATACATCATATATCTGTCATCCGTCCTCTCCTCCATCTCTCATCCGTCCTCTCCTCCATCTTTCATCCGTCCTCTCCTCCCTCTCTTCCCTCTGTCATCTCTCCTCTCTTCTCCTCTCTCTCTCTTCCGTCTGTCATCCCTCCTCTCCTCTCTTCTCCTCCCTCTCTCTTCCCCCTGTCACCCCTCCTCTCCTCTCTTCTCCTCTCTCTCTCTTCCATCTGTCATCCCTCCTCTCCTCTCTTCTCCTCTCTCTCTCTTCCATCTGTCATCCCTCCTCTCCTCTCTTCTCCTCCATCTGTCTCCCTCTCTCTTCCTCTTCCCTCTGTCATCCCTCCTCTCCTCTCTTCTCCTCCCTGTCTCTTCCATCTGTCATCCCTCCTCTCCTCTCTTCTCCTCCTCTCTTCCCTCTGTCATCCCTCCTCTCCCTCTCCTCTCCCTCTCTTCTCTTCTCCTCCCTGTCTCTTCCATCTGTCATCCCTCCTCTCCTCTCTTCTCCTCTCTCTCTCTTCCATCTGTCATCCCTCCTCTCCTCCATCTCTCTTCCATCTGTCATCCCTCCTCTCCTCTCCTCCCTCTCTCTTGCCTCTGTCATCCCTCCTCATATAGACTCTGTACTGTATAACATATAGATCCTGTACTGTATAATATATAGACCCTGTACTGTAAAATATAATATATAGACCCTGTACTGTATAATATAATATATAGACCCTGTATGTATAATATATAGACCCTGTACTGTATAATATATAGACCCTGTACTGTATAATATATAGACCCTGTACTGTATAATATAATATATAGACCCTGTACTGTATAATATAATATATAGACCCTGTACTGTATAATATAATATATAGACCCTGTATTGTATAATACCCTAGACCCCTGTATATATGTATGTATAATATATAGACCCTGTACTGTATAATATAATATATAGACCCTGTACTGTATAATATAATATATAGACCCCTGTATAATATAATATATAGACCCTGTACTGTATAATATATAGACCCTGTACTGTATAATATAATATATAGACCCTGTACTGTATAACATAATATATAGACCCTGTACTGTATAATATAATATATAGACCCTGTACTGTATAATATAATATATAGACCCTGTACTGTATAACATATAGACCCTGTACTGTATAATATATAGACCCTGTACTGTATAATATAATATATAGACCCCTGTATAATATAATATATAGACCCTGTACTGTATAATATATAGACCCTGTACTGTATAACATATAGAATATATACCCTGTACTGTATAATATATAGACCCTGTACTGTATAATATAATATATAGACCCTGTACTGTATAATATATAGACCCTGTATTGTATAATATATAGACCCTGTACTGTATAATATATAGACCCTGTACTGTATAATATAATATATAGACCCTGTACTGTATAATATATAGACCCTGTACTGTATAATATAATATATAGACCCTGTACTGTATAATATAATATATAGACCCTGTACTGTATAATATATAGACCCTGTACTGTATAATATATAGACCCTGTACTGTATAATATATAGACCCTGTACTGTATAATATATAGACCCTGTACTGTATAACATATAGACCCTGTACTGTATAATATATAGACCCTGTACTGTATAATATAATATATAGACCCTGTACTGTATAATATAATATATAGACCCTGTACTATAATATACCCTATAATATATAACCCTGTACTGTATAATATATAGACCCTGTACTGTATAACCCTGTATTGTATAATATAATATATAGACCCTGTACTGTATAATATAATATATAGACCCTGTCATCCCTGTATTGTATAATATATAGACCCTGTACTGTATAATATTATAGACCCTGTACATGTATAACCCCTGTATCATATGACCCTGTACATAGACCCTGTACTGTATAATATATAGACCCTGTACTGTATAATATAATATATAGACCCTTGTACTGCATATAGACCCTGTA
>NW_024609653.1:110000-145000 GCF_018296145.1 Oncorhynchus tshawytscha
TGTGTACAACGTGCATGTACCTCCTTCTCGAGACAATGTCATCTGTTGTCAAATTTCATTCCTGCTGTCAAGCAACTCACTAAAATAGAAACGCCTCCCTTTCCCGAGCCGCGATGCGTCACCCCTCCGGGGACGTACCCTACATCTGATACCGGTGGAGACTGAAGTCCTTATACATCCTTCACACACACACCACCTCCCTCGTCTTCATCTCATTAATGTTATCAGCTGCTACTTTAACAAGGCGCGGCCTGCTGTTTCCAAATGGACCCTTTATGTGAGACAGGACACACAGCCCTCTCTGGTAGACAGGACACACAGCCCTCTCTGGTAGACAGGACACACAGCCCTCTCTGGTAGACAGGACACACAGCCCTCTCTGGTAGACAGGACACACAGCCCTCTCTGGTAGACAGGACACACAGCCCTCTCTGGTAGACAGGACCCACAGCCCTCTCTGGTAGACAGGACACACAGCCCTCTCTGGTAGACAGGACACAATCCCTCTCTGGTAGACAGGACACACAGCCCTCTCTGGTAGACAGGACACACAGCCCTCTCTGGTAGACAGGACACACAGCCCTCTCTGTTAGACAGGACACTCAGCCCCTCTGGTAGACAGGACACTCAGCCCTCTCTGTTAGACAGGACACACAGCCCCTCTGGTAGACAGGACACACATCCCTCTCTGGTAGACAGGACACACAGCCCTCTCTGGTAGACAGGACACACAGCCCTCTCTGGTAGACAGGACACACAGCCCTCTCTGGTAGACAGGACACACAGCCCTCTCTGGGAGACAGGACACACAGCCCTCTCTGGTAGACAGGACACACAGCCCTCTCTGGTGACAGGACACACATCCCTCTCTGGTAGACAGGACAGATCCCTCTCTGGTAGACAGGACAACATAGCTCTCTGGTAGACAGACACACATCCCTCTCTGGAGACAGGACACACAGCCCTGTCTGGGAGACAGGACACTCAGCCCTCTCTGGTAGACAGGACACACAGCCCTCTCTGGTAGACAGGACACACAGCCCTCTCTGGTAGACAGGACACACAGCCCTCTCTGTAGACAGGACACACATCCCTCTCTGGTAGACAGGACACACAGCCCTCTCTGTGACAGGACACACAGCCCTCTCTGTGACAGGAGCCCTCTCTGTTAGACAACACTCAGCCCTCTCTGTAGACAGGACACTCAGTCTGTTAGACAGGACACACAGCCCTCTCTGGTAGACAGGCTCCCTGTCAGACAGGACACATGCCCTCATCTGGTAGTTAAACACACGTGTCCTGTAGACAGGACACACAGTGCTGTTAAACATACAGTCCTGGTGAGACAGGACACACATCCCTCTCTGGTAGACTGTTAAACATCGTGTCCTGAGTGCTGTAAGACAGGACACACATCCCTGTCTGGTAGACAGGACACACATCCCTCTCTGGTAGAAACATACGTGTCCTGACACACAGTGCTGTTAAACATACAGTCCTCTCTGGTGCTGTTAAACATACGTGTCCTGTAGTGCTGTTAAACATACGTGTCCTGGGAGACAGTGCTGCCCTCTGTAAACATACAGTGTCTGGTAGACAGGACACACAGCCCTCTCTGGTAGACAGGACACACAGTGCTGTTAAACATACGTGTCCTGTAGTGCTGTTAAACACAGCCCTCTCTGGTAGACATACGTGTCCTGTAGTGCTGTTAAACATACTGTGTCCTGTAGTGCTGTTAACAGTGAAGCAGAAAGGCGTGTCCTGTTGTGTGTGTCCTGTAGTGCTGTGTAAACATACGTGGTGTATGCGTGTGTGTGTGTGCTGTTAAACATACGTGTCCTGTAGTGCTGTTAAACATGACGTGTCTTGGTGCTGTCAGAGGTGTCTGTGTAGTTAAACATACGTGTCCTGTAGTGCTGTTAAACATACGTGTCCTGTAGTGCTGTTAAACATACGTGTCCTGATTGTGCTGTTAAACATACGTGTCCTGTTGTGCTGTTAAACATACGTGTCCTGTAGTGCTGTTAAACATACGTGTCCTGATTGTGCTGTTAAACATACGTGTCCTGTAGTGCTGTTAAACATACGTGTCCTGATTGTGCTGTTAAACATACGTGTCCTGTAGTGCTGTTAAACATACGTGTCCTGTAGTGCTGTTAAACATACGTGTCCTGTAGTGCTGTTAAACATACGTGTCCTGTAGTGCTGTTAAACATACGTGTCCTGTAGTGCTGTTAAACATACGTGTCCTGTAGTGCTGTTAAACATACGTGTCCTGTAGTGCTGTTAAACATACGTGTCCTGTAGTGCTGTTAAACATACGTGTCCTGTTAAACATAGTGCTGTTAAACATACGTGTCCTGTAGTGCTGTTAAACATACGTGTCCTGTAGTGCTGTTAAACATACGTGTCCTGTAGTGCTGTTAAACATACGTGTCCTGTTAAACATAGTGCTGTTAAACATACGTGTCCTGTAGTGCTGTTAAACATACGTGTCCTGATTGTGCTGTTAAACATACGTGTCCTGTAGTGCTGTTAAACATACGTGTCCTGTAGTGCTGTTAAACATACGTGTCCTGTAGTGCTGTTAAACATACGTGTCCTGTAGTGCTGTTAAACATACGTGTCCTGTAGTGCTGTTAAACATACGTGTCCTGTAGTGCTGTTAAACATACGTGTCCTGTAGTGCTGTTAAACATACGTGTCCTGTGTCCTGTCCTTGTGCTGTTAAACATACGTGTCCTGTAGTGCTGTTAAACATACGTGTCCTGTAGTGCTGTTAAACATACGTGTCCTGTTGTGCTGTTAAACATACGTGTCCTGTAGTGCTGTTAAACATACGTGTCCTGTAGTGCTGTTAAACATACGTGTCCTGTAGTGCTGTAAACTAGTGCTGTTAAACATACGTGTCCTGTAGTGCTGTTAAACATACGTGTCCTGTAGTGCTGTTAAACATACGTGTCCTGTAGTGCTGTTAAACATACGTGTCCTGATGTGCTGTTAAACATACGTGTCCTGTAGTGCTGTTAAACATACGTGTCCTGTAGTGCTGTTAAACATACGTGTCCTGTAGTGCTGTTAAACATACGTGTCCTGTAGTGCTGTTAAACATACGTGTCCTGTAGTGCTGTTAAACATACGTGTCCTGTAGTGCTGTTAAACATACGTGTCCTGTAGTGCTGTTAAACATACGTGTCCTGATAGTGCTGTTAAACATACGTGTCCTGTAGTGCTGTTAAACATACGTGTCCTGTAGTGCTGTTAAACATACGTGTCCTGTAGTGCTGTTAAACATACGTGTCCTGTAGTGCTGTTAAACATACGTGTCCTGATTGTGCTGTTAAACATACGTGTCCTGTAGTGCTGTTAAACATACGTGTCCTGTAGTGCTGTTAAACATACGTGTCCTGATTGTGCTGTTAAACATACGTGTCCTGTAGTGCTGTTAAACATACGTGTCCTGTAGTGCTGTTAAACATACGTGTCCTGTAGTGCTGTTAAACATACGTGTCCTGTAGTGCTGTTAAACATACGTGTCCTGATTGTGCTGTTAAACATACGTGTCCTGTAGTGCTGTTAAACATACGTGTCCTGTAGTGCTGTTAAACATACGTGTCCTGTAGTGCTGTTAAACATACGTGTCCTGTAGTGCTGTTAAACATACGTGTCCTGTAGTGCTGTTAAACATACGTGTCCTGTAGTGCTGTTAAACATACGTGTCCTGTAGTGCTGTTAAACATACGTGTCCTGTAGTGCTGTTAAACATACGTGTCCTGTAGTGCTGTTAAACATACATGTCCTGATTGTGTGACATGATGTAAACCTTTACCATCACAGACTAGAACACTAACAGGATACATGAGACATACATGTTCTATTTCCCTTTTCACTCTCCTAGAGACCGTCGTCGTAGACAAACCATCAGATCAACAGACCCTGTATCGTTTCACTACCCTAGAGACCGTCCTCGTAGACAAACCATCAGATCAACAGACCATGTATCGTTTCACTACCCTAGAGACCGTCCTCGTAGACAAACCATCAGATCAACAGACCCTGTATCGTTTCACTACCCTAGAGACCGTCCTCGTAGACAAACCATCAGATCAACAGACCCTGTATCGTTCCACTATCCTAGAGACCGTCCTCGTAGACAAACCATCAGATCAACAGACCCTGTATCGTTCCACTATCCTAGAGACCGTCCTCGGAGACAAACCATCTGATCAACAGACCCTGTATCGTTTCACTATCCTAGAGACCGTCCTCGTAGACAAACCATCAGATCAACAGACCCTGTATCGTTTCACTACCCTAGAGATCCTAGACAAACCATCAGATCAACAGACCCTGTATCGTTCCACTACCCTAGAGACCGTCCTCGTAGACAAACCATCAGATCAACAGACCCTGTATCGTTCCACTATCCTAGAGACCGTCCTCATAGACAAACCATCAGATCAACAGACCCTGTATCGTTTCACTATCCTAGAGACCGTCCTCATAGACAAACCATCAGATCAACAGACCCTGTATCGTTCCACTATCCTAGAGACCGTCCTCGTAGACAAACCATCAGATCAACAGACCCTGTATCGTTCCACTCTCCTAGAGACTGTCCTCGTAGACAAACCATCAGATCAACAGACCCTGTATCGTTCCACTCTCCTAGAGACTGTCCTCGTAGACAAACCATCAGATCAACAGACCCTGTATCGTTCCACTCTCCTAGAGACCGACCTCGTAGACAAACCATCAGATCAACAGACCCTGTATCGTTCCACTCTCCTAGAGACTGTCCTCGTAGACAAACCATCAGATCAACAGACCCTGTATCGTTCCACTCCCTAGAGACTGTCCTCGTAGACAAACCATCAGATCAACAGACCCTGTATCGTTTCACTACCCTAGAGACCGTCCTCGTAGACAAACCATCAGATCAACAGACCCTGTATCGACAAGACCATCAGATCAACAGACCCTGTATCGTTCCACTCTCCTAGAGACCGTCCTCGTAGACAAACCATCAGATCAACAGACCCTGTATCGTTCACTCCTAGAGATCCTAGACAAACCATCAGATCAACAGACCCTGTATCGTTCCACTATCCTAGAGACCGTCCTCGTAGACAAACCATCAGATCAACAGACCCTGTATCGTTCCACTCTCCTAGAGACCGTCCTCGTAGACAAACCATCAGATCAACAGACCCTGTATCGTTCCACTATCCTAGAGACCGTCCTCGGAGACAAACCATCAGATCAACAGACCCTGTATCGTTCCACTATCCTAGAGACCGTCCTCGTAGACAAACCATCAGATCAACAGACCCTGTATCGTTTCACTATCCTAGAGACCATCAGATCAACAGACCCTGTATCGTTCCACTCTCCTAGAGACCGTCCTCGTAGATAAACCATCCGATCAACAGACCCTGTATCGTTCCACTCTCCTAGAGACCATCAGATCAACAGACCCTGTATCGTTCCACTATCCTAGAGACCATCAGATCAACAGACCCTGTATCGTTCCACTCTCCTAGAGACCATCAGATCAACAGACCCTGTATCGTTCCACTCTCCTAGAGACCATCAGATCAACAGACCCTGTATCGTTCCACTCTCCTAGAGACCATCAGATCAACAGACCCTGTATCGTTCCACTCTCCTAGAGACCATCAGATCAACAGACCCTGTATCGTTCCACTCTCCTAGAGACCGTCCTCGTAGACAAACCATCTGATCAACAGACCCTGTATCGTTCCACTCTCCTAGAGACCGTCCTCGTAGACAAACCATCTGATCAACAGACCCTGTATCGTTCCACTATCCTAGAGACTGTCCTCGTAGACAAACCATCTGATCAACAGACCCTGTATCGTTCCACTCTCCTAGAGACCGTCCTCGTAGACAAACCATCTGATCAACAGACCCTGTATCGTTCCACTCTCCTAGAGACCGTCCTCGTAGACAAACCATCTGATCAACAGACCCTGTATCGTTCCACTATCGTAGAGACTGTCCTCGTAGACAAACCATCAGATCAACAGACCCTGTATCGTTTCACTATCCTAGAGACCGTCCTCGTACATAAACACATCATAACCCCAACCAGTAGAGATAAAACACCAACACATCATAACCCCCAACCAGTAGAGATAAAACACCAACACATCATAACCCCAACCAGTAGAGATAAAACACCAACACATCATAACCCCCAACCAGTAGAGATAAAACACCAACACATCATAACCCCCAACCAGTAGAGATAAAACACCAACACATCATAACCCCCAACCAGTAGAGATAAAACACCAACACATCATAACCCCCAACCAGTAGAGATAAAACACCAACACATCATAACCCCCAACCAGTAGAGATAAAACACCAACACATCATAACATCCCCCAACCAGTAGAGATAAAACACCAACACATCATAACCCCCAACCAGTAGAGATAAAACACCAAGCACCAACACATCATAACCCCCAACCAGTAGAGATAAAACACCAACACATCATAACCCCCAACCAGTAGAGATAAAACACCAAGCACCAACACATCATAAACCCCAACCAGTAGAGATAAAACACCAACACATCATAACCCCCAACCAGTAGAGATAAAACACCAACACATCATAACCCCCAACCAGTAGAGATAAAACACCAACACATCATAACCCCCAACCAGTAGAGATAAAACACCAACACATCATAACCCCCAACCAGTAGAGATAAAACACCAACACATCATAACCCCCAACCAGTAGAGATAAAACACCAACACATCAAACCCCCAACCAGTAGAGATAAAAACCAACACATCATAACCCCCAACCAACCAGTAGAGATAAAACACCAACACATCATAACCCCCAACCAGTAGAGATAAAACACCAACACATCATAACCCCCAACCACATCATAACCCCCAACCAGTAGAGATATAACACCCAGCACCAACACATCATAACCCCCAACCAGTAGAGATAAAACCAGCACCAACACATCATAACCCCCAACCAGTAGAGATAAAACACCAACACATCATAACCCCCAACCAGTAGAGATATAACACCAAGCACCAACACATCATAACCCCCCAACCAGTAGAGATAAAACACCAACACATCATAACCCCCAACCAGTAGAGATAAAACACCAACACATCATAACCCCCAACCAGTAGAGATATAACACCAACACATCATAACCCCCCCAGTAGAGATAAACACCCCATAACCCCCCAACCAGTAGAGATAAAACACCAACACATCATAACCCCCAACCAGTAGAGATAAAACACCAACACATCATAACCCCCAACCAGTAGAGATAAAACACCAACACATCATAACCCCCAACCAGTAGAGATAAAACACCCCCACATCATAACCCCCAACCAGTAGAGATAAAACACCAACACATCATAACCCCCAACCAGTAGAGATAAAAAAACACCAACACATCATAACCCCCCAACCAGTAGAGATAAAACAACAACACATCATAACCCCCAACCAGTAGAGATAAAACACCAACACATCATAACCCCCAACCAGTAGAGATATAACACCAAGCACATCAACACATCATAACATCCCCCAACCAGTAGAGATAAAACACCAACACATCATAACCCCCAACCAGTAGAGATAAAACACCAACACATCATAACCCCCAACCAGTAGAGATAAAACACCAAGCACCAACACATCATAACCCCCAACCAGTAGAGATAAAACACCAAGCACCAACACATCATAACCCCCAACCAGTAGAGATAAAACACCAACACATCATAACCCCCAACCAGTAGAGATATAACACCAAGCACCAACACATCATAACCCCCAACCAGTAGAGATAAAACACCAACACATCATAACCCCCAACCAGAAGAGATAAAACACCAACACATCATAACCCCCAACCAGTAGAGATAAAACACCAAGCACCAACACCAACCCCCACCAGTAGAGATAAAACATAACCCCCAACCAGTAGAGATAAAAAAACACCAACACATCATAACCCCCAACCAGTAGAGATAAAACACCAACACATCATAACCCCCAACCAGTAGAGATAAAACACCCTGGGAGGAATGAGGAACTCATGCGAGCCTTAACCTCCCCCCCTTCCAACAATCTTCTTAACCAATCCGCACGCGCGCCTGATGGGGGCAGCCTCTCAGCCCCAAACCCCATCCCCAGGCCCCGGGCCAAGCTAAGCTTCTCTCAACTCATTAGAACTGTCCTCGTAATCCTGTCAGCCGACTTTAAACAGATTAAACTAAACTTTGTGTCATGACTATAATATGACTTGTGTTGTCATGGCGACTTGGTTTGATGAGAGTTCCGAGATGATGATTCAGAGGGAGGCGGGTTCCTCTGCTGGTTCTTAATAAGACAAGTGATTATTACTTTACTTGGTATGAGGACTGGGTCTGGGTTGTGGGTATGTAGACTGGGTCATGGGCATGAGGACTGGGTCATGGGTATGTGGTCTGGGTCATGGGTATGAGGACTGGGTCATGGGTATGTGGTCTGGGTCATGGATATGAGGACTGGGTCATGGGTATGTGGTCTAGGTCATGGGTATGACGACTGGGTCATGGGTATGTAGACTGGGTCTGGGTCATGGGTATGAGGACTGGGTCATGGGTATGTGGACTGGGTCATGGGTATGAGGATTGGGTCATGGGTATGTGGACTAGGTCGTGGGTATGTGGACTGGGTCATTGGAATATGGACTGGGTTGTGGGTTTGTGGACTGGGTCATGGGTATGTGGACTGGGTCTGGGTCGTGGGTATGTGGACTGGGTTGTGGGTATGTGGACTGGGGCTGGGTCGTGGGGATTGTGGACTGGGTCGTGGGTATGTGTTCTGGGTCGTGGGCATGTGGACTGGGTCTGGGTCATGGGTTTGTGGACTGGGTCATGGGTATGTGGACCGGGTCTTGGTCATGGGTATGAGGACTGGGTCATGGGTATGTAGACTGGATCATGGGTAAGAGGACTGGGTCATGGGTATGTGGACTGGGTCGTCGGTATGTGGACTGGGTCATGGGTATGTAGACTGGGTCATGGATATGAGGACTGGGTCATGGGTATGTAGACTGGGTGTTGGGTGTGTAGACTGGGTGTTGGGTATGTAGACTGGGTCGTGGGTGTGTAGACTGGGTGTTGGGTATGTAGACTGGGTCGTGGGCATGTGGACTGGGTCATGGGTATGTAGTCTGGGTCATTGGTATGTAGACTGGGTCATGGGTATGAGGCCTGGGTCGGGTATATAGACTGGATCTTGGGTATGTAGACTGGATCATGGGTATGAGGACTGGGTCATCGGTATGTGGACTGGGTCATGGGTATGTGGACTGGGTCATGGGTATGTGGTCTGGGTCATGGTTATGTGGACTGGGTCGTGGTTATGTGGACTGGGTCGTCGGTATGTAGACTGGGTCATGGGTATGTGGACTGGGTCATGGGTATGTAGACTGGATCATGGGTATGTGGACTGGGTCGTCAGTATGTGGGTCGTCAGTCTACTTAAACAGAGCAATACCCAATCATGAGGCATCAAAGCCAAAGGAACTGAGTAACATTAAGAAATGCTATAGATGGAAGGAATGCAGTTTGGAAACCTACCAAAAAACAATTAGGCAACAACAAATTCAATCCCCTTTAGACAATTTCCTGGGTAAAACGTTCCACTGTAATAGTGAAGGTGTAAACTTAGCAGTAGAAAATCTTAACAGTATATTTGACCTCTCAGCCTCCCTATCAAATCTAAAAATCTCAAATAGAAAACCGAAGAAAATGAACAACAATGACAAATGGTTTGATGAAGAATGCAAAAATCTAAGAAAGAAATTGAGAAACCTGTCCAACCAAAAACATAGAGACCCAGAAAACCTGAGTCTACGCCTTCACTACGGTGAATCACTAAAACAATACAGAAATACACTACGGAAAAAGAAGGAACAGCATGTCAGAAATCAGCTCAATGTAACTGAAGAATCCATAGACTCTAACCACTTCTGAGAAAATTGGAAAACACTAAACAAACAACAACACGAAGAATTATCTATCCAAAATGGAGATGTATGGGTAAACCACTTCTCCAATCTTTTTGGCTCTATAACAAAGAATAAAGAGCAAAAACATATACATGATCAAATACAGATCTTAGAATCAACTATTAAAGACTACCAGAACCCACTGGATTCTCCAATTACATTGAATGAGTTACAGGACAAAATAAAAACCCTCCAACCCAAAAAGGCCTGTGGTGTTGATGGTATCCTCAATGAAATGATCAAATATACAGACAACAAATTCCAATTGGCTATACTAAAACTCTTTAACATCATCCTTAGCTCTGGCATCTTCCCCAGTATTTGGAACCAAGGACTGATCACCCCAATCCACAAAAGTGGAGACAAATTTGACCCCAATAACTACCGTGGAATATGCGTCAACAGTAACCTTGGGAAAATCCTCTGCATTATCATTAACAGCAGACTCGTACATTTCCTCAATGAAAACAATGTACTGAGCAAATGTCAAATGGGCTTTTTACCAAATTACCATACAACAGACCATGTATTCACCCTGCACACCCTAATTGACAACCCAACAAACCAAAACAAAGGCAAAGTCTTCTCATGCTTTGTTGATTTCAAAAAAGCCTTCGACTCAATTTGGCATGAGGGTCTGCTATACAAACTGATGGAAAGTGGTGTTGGGGGTAAAACATACGACATCATAAAATCCATGTACACAAACAACAAGTGTGCGGTTAAAATTGGCAAAAAACACACAAATTTCTTCACACAGGGTCGTGGGGTTAGACAAGGATGCAGCTTAAGCCCCACCCTCTTCAACATATATATCAACGAACTGGCGCGGGCACTAGAAAAGTCTGCAGCACCCGGCCTCACACTACTAGAATCCGAAGTCAAATGTCTGCTGTTTGCTGATGATCTGGTACTTCTGTCACCAACCAAGGAGGGCCTACAGCAGCACCTAGATCTTATGCACAGATTCTGTCAGACCTGGGCCCTGACAGTAAATCTCAGTAAGACCAAAATAATGGTGTTCCAAAAAAGGTCCAGTCACCAGGACCACAAATACAAATTCCATCTAGACACTGTTGCCCTAGAGCACACAAACAACTATACATACCTTGGCCTAAACATCAGCGCCACAGGTAACTTCCACAAAGCTGTGAACGATCTGAGAGACAAGGCAAGAAGGGCATTCTATGCCATCAAAAGGAACATAAATTTCAACATACCAATTAGGATCTGGCTAAAAATACTTGAATCAGTCATAGAGCCCATTGCCCTTTATGGTTGTGAGGTCTGGGGTCCGCTCACCAACCAAGACTTCACAAAATGGGACAAACACCAAATTGAGACTCTGCACGCAGAATTCTGCAAAAATATCCTCCGTGTACAACGTAGAACACCAAATAATGCATGCAGAGCAGAATTAGGCCGATACCCACTGATTATCAAAATCCAGAAAAGAGCTGTTAAATTCTATAACCACCTAAAAGGAAGCGATTCCCAAACCTTCCACAACAAAGCCATCACCTACAGAGAGATGAACCTGGAGAAGAGTCTCCTAAGCAAGCTGGTCCTGGGGCTCTGTTCACAAACACACCCTACAGAGTCCCAGGACAGCAGCACAATTAGACCCAACCAAATCATGAGAAAACAAAAAGATAACTACTTGACACATTGGAAAGAATTAACAAAAAAACAGAGCAAACTAGAATGCTATTTGGCCCTACACAGAGAGTACACAGCGGCAGAATACCTGACCACTGTGACTGACCCAAAATTAAGGAAAGCTTTGACTATGTACAGACTCAGCGAGCATAGCCTTGCTATTGAGAAAGGCCGCCGTAGGCAGACATGGCTCTCAAGAGAAGATGAGGTGGAAACTGAATGAGGTGGAACCTGAGCTGCACTTCCTAACCTCCTGCCCAATGTATGACCATATTAGAGAGACATATTTCCCTCAGATTACACAGATCCACAAAGAATTCGAAAACAAATCCAATTTTGAAAAACTCCCATATCTACTGGGTGGAATTCCACAGTGTGCCATCAAAGCAGCAAGATGTGTGACCTGTTGCCACGAGAAAAGGGCAACCAGTGAAGAATACGCACCATTGTAAATACAACCCATATCTATGCTTATTTATTTTATCTTGTGTCCTTTACCATTTGTACATTGTTAAAACACTGTATATATATATATATAATATGACATTTGTAATGTCTTTATTGTTTTGAAACTTCTGTATGTGTGATGTCTACTGTTAATTTTTATTGTTTATTTCACTTTATATATTATCTACCTCACTTGCTTTGGCAATGTTAACACATGTTTCCCATGCCAATAAAGCCCTTGAATTGAATTGAATTGAATTGAATTGAATTGAATTGAATTGAATTGAGAGAGAGAGAGAGAGAGAGAGGGAGAGCTGCTGAGGCCACAGAGAGAGAGAGAGAGAGAGAGAGAGAGAGAGAGAGAGAGAGAGAGAGAGAGAGAGAGAGAGAGAGAGAGAGAGTGGAAGACTGGTAGACAGAGAGGCAGAGAGAGAGAGATTGAGAGGAAAGCTGGTAGAGAGACAGGCAGAGAGAGAGAGGAAGCCTGGTAGATGGACAGGCAGAGAGAGAGAGGAAGCCTGGTAGATGGACAGGCAGAGAGAGAGAGGAAGCCTGGTAGATGGACAGGCAGAGAGAGAGAGAGAGGAAACCTGGTAGACAGAGAGGCAGAGAGAGAGAGACAGAGAGACAGGCAGAAAGAGAGAGAGAGACAGAGAGACAGGCAGAGAGAGAGATTGAGAGAGAGAGAGAGAGAGAGAGAGAGAGAGGGAGTAATTGAGGTCAGCCAAGCCAAAAGTAGCAGCTGTTTCATTCTTCCCCCTGAGCCAAACTCTTTCCTGCAGTAATGGTTGGTCCCTGACCACTGACCTCCATCAGTAATGACTGGTCCCTGACCACTAACCTCCATCAGTAATGACTGGTCCCTGACCACTGAGATCCATCAGTAATGACTGGTCCCTGACCACTACCCTCCATCAGTAATGTCTGGTCCCTGGTCCCTGACCACTAACCTCCATCAGTAATGACTGGTCCCTGACCACTAACCTCCATCAGTAATGGCTGGTCCCTGGTCCCTGACCACTAACCTCCATCAGTAATGGCTGGTCCCTGACCACTACCCTCCATCAGTAATGACTGGTCCCTGGTCCCTGACCACTACCCTCCATCAGTAACGACTGGTCCCTGGTCCCTGACCACTACCCTCCGTCAGTAATGACTGGTACTTGGTCCCTGACCACTAACCTCCATCAGTAATGACTGGTTCCTGGTCCCTGACCACTACCCTCCATCAGTAATGACTGGTACCTGACCACTACCCTCCATCAGTAATGGCTGGTCCCTGACCACTACCCTCCATCAGTAATGTCTGGTCCCTGGTCCCTGACCACTAACCTCCATCAGTAATGACTGGTCCCTGACCACTACCCTCCATCAGTAATGACTGGAACCTGACCTCTGACCTCCATCATTAATGTTGGTCCCTGACCACTACCGTCCATCAGTAATGACTGGTCCCTGGTCCCTGACCTCTAACCTCCATCAATAATGACTGGTCCCTGACCACTAACCTCCATCAGTAATGGCTGGTCCCTGACCGCTGACCTCCATCAGTAATGACTGGTCCCTGGTCCCTGACCACTACCCTCCATCAGTAATGGCTGGTCCCTGGTCCCTGACCACTAACCTCCATCAGTAATGGCTGGTCCCTGACCACTAACCTCCATCAGTAATGGCTGGTCCCTGACCACTAACCTCCATCAGTAATGGCTGGTCCCTGACCACTACCCTCCATCAGTAATGGCTGGTCCCTGACCACTACCTCCATCAGTAATGGCTGGTCCCTGACCACTAACCTCCATCAGTAATGGCTGGTCCCTGACCACTAACCTCCATCAGTAATGACTGGTCCCTAACCACTGACCTCCATCAGTAATGGCTGGTCCCTGGTCCCTGACCACTAACCTCCATCAGTAATGGCTGGTCCCTGACCACTACCCTCCATCAGTAATGACTGGTCCCTGGTCCCTGACCACTACCCTCCATCAGTAACGACTGGTCCCTGGTCCCTGACCACTACCCTCCATCAGTAATGACTGGTACTTGGTCCCTGACCACTAACCTCCATCAGTAATGACTGGTCCCTGACCACTAATCTCCATCAGTAATGGTTGGTCCCTGACCACTACCCTCCATCAGTAATGACTGGTCCCTGACCACTGACCTCCATCAGTAATGGTTGGTCCCTGACCACTACCCTCCATCAGTAATGACTGGTCCCTGGTCCCTGACCTCTAACCTCCATCAATAATGACTGGTCACTGACCACTAACCTCCAACAGTAATGGCTGGTCCCTGACCACTGACCTCCATCAGTAATAACTGGTCCCTGGTCCCTGACCACTACCCTCCATCAGTAATGGCTGGTCCCTGGACCACTAACCTCCATCAGTAATGGCTGGTCCCTGACCACTAACCTCCATCAGTAATGGCTGGTAACCTCCATCAGAAACCACTACCCTCCATCAGTAATGGCTGGTCCCTGACCACTAACCTCCATCAGTAATGACTGGTCCCTGACCACTGACCTCCATCAGTAATGACTGGTCCCTGGTCCCTGACCACTAACCTCCATCAGTAATGACTGGTCCCTGACCACTAACCTCCATCAGTAATGGCTGGTCCCTGGTCCCTGACCACTAACCTCCATCAGTAATGGCTGGTCCCTGACCACTAACCTCCATCAGTAATGGCTGGTCCCTGACCACTACCCTCCATCAGTAATGACTGGTCCCTGGTCCCTGACCACTACCCTCCATCAGTAACGACTGGTCCCTGGTCCCTGACCACTACCCTCCATCAGTAATGACTGGTCCCTGGTACCTGACCACTAACCACTAACCTCCATCAGTAATGGCTGGTCCCTGACCACTACCCTCCATCAGTAATGACTGGTCCCTGGTCCCTGACCACTAACCTCCATCAGTAATGACTGGTCCCTGACCACTGACCTCCATCAGTAATGACTGGTCCCTGGTCCCTGACCACTAACCTCCATCAGTAATGACTGGTCCCTGACCACTAACCTCCATCAGTAATGGCTGGTCCCTGGTCCCTGACCACTAACCTCCATCAGTAATGACTGGTCCCTGACCACTAACCTCCATCAGTAATGGCTGGTCCCTGACCACTAACCTCCATCAGTAATGGCTGGTCCCTGACCACTACCCTCCATCAGTAATGACTGGTTCCTGGTCCCTGACCACTACCCTCCATCTGTAATGACTGGTCCCTGACCACTACCTTCATTCAGTAATGACTGGTCCCTGACCACTAACCTCCATCAGTAATGACTGGTCCCTGGTCCCTGACCACTAACCTCCATCAGTAATGACTGGTCCCTGACCACTAACCTCCATCAGTAATGACTGGTCCCTGACCACTAACCTCCATCAGTAATGGCTGGTCCCTGACCACTAACCTCCATCAGTAATGACTGGTCCTTGACCACTAACCTCCAACAGTAATGGCTGGTCCCTGACCACTACCCTCCATCAGTAATGACTGGTCCCTGACCACTAACCTCCATCAGTAATGACTGGTCCCTGACCACTGACCTCCATCAGTAATGACTGGTCCCTGGTCCCTGACCACTAACCTCCATCAGTAATGACTGGTCCCTGACCACTAACCTCCATCAGTAATGGCTGGTCCCTGGTCCCTGACCACTAACCTCCATCAGTAATGGCTGGTCCCTGACCACTACCCTCCATCAGTAATGACTGGTCCCTGACCACTAACCTCCATCAGTAATGGTTGGTCCCTGACCACTACCCTCCATCAGTAATGACTGGTCCCTGGTCCCTGACCTCTAACCTCCATCAATAATGACTGGTCACTGACCACTAACCTCCATCAGTAATGGCTGGTCCCTGACCACTGACCTCCATCAGTAATAACTGGTCCCTGGTCCCTGACCACTACCCTCCATCAGTAATGGCTGGTCCCTGGTCCCTGACCACTAACCTCCATCAGTAATGGCTGGTCCCTGACCACTGACCTCCATCAGTAATGACTGGTCCCTGACCACTGACCTCCATCAGTAATGACTGGTCCCTGACCACTAACCTCCATCAGTAATGACTGGTCCCTGACCACTAACCTCCATCAGTAATGGCTGGTCCCTGGTCCCTGACCACTAACTGGTCCCTGACCACCTCATGGCTGGTCCCTGACCACTACCCATCAGTAATGGCTGGTACCCTCCATCCCTGACCACTAACCTCCATCAGTAATGACTGGTCCCTGGTCCCTGACCACTACCCTCCATCAGTAATGACTGGTCCCTGGTCCCTGACCACTACCCTCCATCAGTAATGACTGGTCCCTGGACCCTGACCACTAAACCACTAACCTCCATCAGTAATGGCTGGTCCCTGACCACTACCCTCCATCAGTAATGACTGGTCCCTGGTCCCTGACCACTAACCTCCATCAGTAATGACTGGTCCCTGACCACTGACCTCCATCAGTAATGACTGGTCCCTGGTCCCTGACCACTAACCTCCATCAGTAATGACTGGTCCCTGACCACTAACCTCCATCAGTAATGGCTGGTCCCTGGTCCCTGACCACTAACCTCCATCAGTAATGGCTGGTCCCTGACCACTACCCTCTATCAGTAATGACTGGTTCCTGGTCCCTGACCTCCATCAGTAATGACTGGTCCCTGGTCCCTGACCACTAACCTCCATCAGTAATGACTGGTCCCTGACCACTAACCTCCATCAGTAATGGCTGGTCCCTGACCACTAACCTCCATCAGTAATGACTGGTCCTTGACCACTAACCTCCAACAGTAATGGCTGGTCCCTGACCACTACCCTCCATCAGTAATGACTGGTCCCTGACCACTAACCTCCATCAGTAATGACTGGTCCCTGACCACTGACCTCCATCAGTAATGACTGGTCCCTGACCACTAACCTCCATCAGTAATGACTGGTCCCTGACCACTAACCTCCATCAGTAATGGCTGGTCCCTGGTCCCTGACCACTAACCTCCATCAGTAAATGGCTGGTCCCTGACCACTACCCTCCATCAGTAATGACTGGTCCCTGGTCCATCTGGTGGTCCCTGACCACTACCCTCCATCAGTAACGACTGGTCCCTGGTCCCTGACCACTACCCTCCATCAGTAATGACTGGTCCCTGGTCCCTGACCACTAACCTCCATCAGTAATGACTGGTCCCTAACCTCCATCAGTAATGACTGGTCCCTGACCACTACCCTCCATCAGTAATGTCCCTGACCACTACTAACCTCCATCAGGAATGACTGGTCCCTGGTCCCTGACCACTACCCTCCATCAGTAATGACTGGTCCCTGACCACTAACCTCCATCAGTAATGACTGGGGTCCCTGACCACTAACCTCCATCAGTAATGACTGGTCCTTGACCACTAACCTCCATCAGTAATGGCTGGTCCCTGACCACTAACCTCCATCAGTAATGACTGGTCCCTGACCACTACCCTCCATCAGTAATGGCTGGTCCCTGGACCCTGACCACTACCCTCCACCACTAACCTCCATCAGTAATGACTGGTCCCTGACCACTAACCTCCATCAGTAATGGCTGGTCCCTGACCACTAACCTCCATCAGTAATGACTGGTCCCTGACCACTAACCTCCATCAGTAATGGCTGGTCCCTGACCACTACCCTCCATCAGTAATGGCTGGTCCCTGACCACTACCCTCCATCAGTAATGACTGGTCCCTGACCACTGACCTCCATCAGTAATGGTCCCTGGTCCCTGACCTCCATCACTGACCACTAACCTCCATCAGTAATGACTGGTCCCTGGTCCCTGACCACTAACCTCCATCAGTAATGACTGGTCCCTGACCACTAACCTCCATCAGTAATAATGACTGGTCCCTGGTCCATCCTGGTCCCTGACCACTACCCTCCATCAGTAATGGCTGGTCCCTGGTCCCTGACCACTAACCTCCATCAGTAATGGCTGGTCCCTGACCACTAACCTCCATCAGAAATGGCTGGTCCCTGACCACTACCCTCCATCAGTAATGGCTGGTCCCTGACCACTAACCTCCATCAGTAATGGCTGGTCCCTGACCACTAACCTCCATCAGTAATGACTGGTCCCTGACCACTGACCTCCATCAGTAATGACTGGTCCCTGGTCCCTGACCACTAACCTCCATCAGTAATGACTGGTCCCTGACCACTAACCTCCATCAGTAATGGCTGGTCCCTGGTCCCTGACCACTAACCTCCATCAGTAATGGCTGGTCCCTGACCACTACCCTCCATCAGTAATGACTGGTCCCTGGTCCCTGACCACTACCCTCCATCAGTAACGACTGGTCCCTGGTCCCTGACCACTACCCTCCATCAGTAATGACTGGTCCCTGGTCCCTGACCACTAACCTCCATCAGTAATGACTGGTCCCTGGTCCCTGACCACTACCCTCCATCAGGAATGACTGGTCCCTGACCACTACCCTCCATCAGTAATGACTGGTCCCTGACCACTAACCTCCATCAGTAATGACTGGGCCCTGACCACTAACCTCCATCAGTAATGACTGGTCCTTGACCACTAACCTCCATCAGTAATGGCTGGTCCCTGACCACTAACCTCCATCAGTAATGACTGGGCCCTGACCACTACCCTCCATCAGTAATGGCTGGTCCCTGACCACTACCCTCCACCAGTAATGACTGGTCCCTGACCACTAACCTCCATCAGTAATGGCTGGTCCCTGACCACTAACCTCCATCAGTAATGACTGGTCCCTGACCACTAACCTCCATCAGTAATGGCTGGTCCCTGACCACTACCCTCCATCAGTAATGGCTGGTCCCTGACCACTATCCTCCATCAGTAATGACTGGTCCCTGACCACTGACCTCCATCAGTAATGGCTGGTCCCTGACCACTACCCTCCATCAGTAATGACTGGTCCCTGGTCCCTGACCACTACCCTCCATCAGTAATGACTGGTCCACTGGTCCCTGGTAACCTCCATCAATAATGACTGGTCACTGACCACTAACCTCCATCAGTAATGGCTGGTCCCTGACCACTGACCTCCATCAGTAATGACCACTGGTCCCTGGTCCCTGACCACTACCTCCATCAGTAATGGCTGGTCCCTGGTCCCTGACCACTAACCTCCATCAGTAATGGCTGGTCCCTGACCACTAACCTCCATCAGTAAATGGCTGGTCCCTGACCACTACCCTCCATCAGTAATGGCTGGTCCCTGACCACTAACCTCCATCAGTAATGGCTGGTCCCTGACCACTAACCTCCATCAGTAATGACTGGTCCCTGACCACTGACCTCCATCAGTAATGACTGGTCCCTGGTCCCTGACCCTGACCATCTACCCTCCATCAGTAATGACTGGTCCCTGGTCCCTGACCACTACCCTCCATCAGTAATGACTGGTCCCTGACCACTAACCTCCATCAGTAATGACTGGTCCCTGGTCCATCAGTAATGACCACTACCCTCCATCAGTAATGACTGGTCCCTGACCACTACCCTCCATCAGTAATGACTGGTCCCTGACCACTAACCTCCATCAGTAATGACTGGGCCCTGACCACTAACCTCCATCAGTAATGACTGGTCCTTGACCACTAACCTCCATCAGTAATGGCTGGTCCCTGACCACTAACCTCCATCAGTAATGACTGGTCCCTGACCACTACCCTCCATCAGTAATGGCTGGTCCCTGACCACTACCCTCCACCAGTAATGACTGGTCCCTGACCACTAACCTCCATCAGTAATGGCTGGTCCCTGACCACTAACCTCCATCAGTAATGACTGGTCCCTGACCACTAACCTCCATCAGTAATGGCTGGTCCCTGACCACTACCCTCCATCAGTAATGGCTGGTCCCTGACCACTACCCTCCATCAGTAATGACTGGTCCCTGACCACTGACCTCCATCTGTAATGGTTGGTCCCTGACCACTACCCTCCATCAGTAATGACTGGTCCCTGGTCCCTGACCTCTAACCTCCATCAATAATGACTGGTCACTGACCACTAACCTCCATCAGTAATAACTGGTCCCTGGTCCCTGACCACTACCCTCCATCAGTAATGGCTGGTCCCTGGTCCCTGACCACTAACCTCCATCAGTAATGGCTGGTCCCTGACCACTAACCTCCATCAGAAATGGCTGGTCCCTGACCACTACCCTCCATCAGTAATGGCTGGTCCCTGACCACTAACCTCCATCAGTAATGGCTGGTCCCTGACCACTAACCTCCATCAGTAATGACTGGTCCCTGACCACTGACCTCCATCAGTAATGACTGGTCCCTGGTCCCTGACCACTAACCTCCATCAGTAATGACTGGTCCCTGACCACTAACCTCCATCAGTAATGGCTGGTCCCTGGTCCCTGACCACTAAACTCCATCAGTAATGGCTGGTCCCTGACCACTACCCTCCATCAGTAATGACTGGTCCCTGGTCCCTGACCACTACCCTCCATCAGTAACGACTGGTCCCTGGTCCCTGACCACTACCCTCCATCAGTAATGACTGGTCCCTGGTCCCTGACCACTAACCACTAACCTCCATCAGTAATGGCTGGTCCCTGACCACTACCCTCCATCAGTAATGACTGGTCCCTGGTCCCTGACCACTAACCTCCATCAGTAATGACTGGTCCCTGACCACTGACCTCCATCAGTAATGGCTGGTCCCTGGTCCCTGACCACTAAACTCCATCAGTAATGGCTGGTCCCTGACCACTACCCTCCATCAGTAATGACTGGTTCCTGGTCCCTGACCACTACCCTCCATCAGTAATGACTGGTCCCTGACCACTACCTCATTCAGTAATGACTGGTCCCTGACCACTAACCTCCATCAGTAATGACTGGTCCCTGGTCCCTGACCACTAACCTCCATCAGTAATGACTGGTCCCTGACCACTAACCTCCATCAGTAATGACTGGTCCCTGACCACTACCCTCCATCAGTAATGACTGGTCCCTGACCACTAACCTCCATCAGTAATGACTGGTCCCTGACCACTAACCTCCATCAGTAATGACTGGTCCCTGACCACTAACCTCCATCAGTAATGGCTGGTCCCTGACCACTACCCTCCATCAGTAATGGCTGGTCCCTGACCACTAACCTCCCCTGACCACTAACCTCCATCAGTAATGACTGGTCCCTGACCACTGACCAGTAACCATCAGTAATGACTGGTCCCTGGTCCCTGGTCCCTGACCACTAACCTCCATCAGTAATGACTGGTCCCTGACCACTAACCTCCATCAGTAATGGCTGGTCCCTGGTCCCTGACCACTAACCTCCATCAGTAATGGCTGGTCCCTGACCACTACCCTCCATCAGTAATGACTGGTCCCTGACCACTACCCTCCATCAGTAACGACTGGTCCCTGGTCCCTGACCACTACCCTCCATCAGTAATGACTGGTCCCTGGTCCCTGACCACTAACCTCCATCAGTAATGACTGGTCCATGGTCCCTGACCACTACCCTCCATCAGTAATGACTGGTCACTGACCACTACCCTCCATCAGTAATGACTGGTCCCTGACCACTAACCTCCATCAGTAATGACTGGGCCCTGACCACTAACCTCCATCAGTAATGACTGGTCCTTGACCACTAACCTCCATCAGTAATGGCTGGTCCCTGACCACTAACCTCCATCAGTAATGACTGGGCCCTGACCACTACCCTCCATCAGTAATGGCTGGTCCCTGACCACTACCCTCCACCAGTAATGACTGGTCCCTGACCACTAACCTCCATCAGTAATGGCTGGTCCCTGACCACTAACCTCCATCAGTAATGACTGGTCCCTGACCACTAACCTCCATCAGTAATGGCTGGTCCCTGACCACTACCCTCCATCAGTAATGGCTGGTCCCTGACCACTAACCTCCATCTGTAATGGCTGGTCCCTGACCACTAACCTCCATCAGTAATGACTGGTCCCTTACCACTAACCTCCATCAGTAATGACTGGTCCCTGACCACTAACCTCCATCAGTAATTACTGGTCCCTGACCACTATCTCCATTAGTAATGGCTGGTCCCTGACCACTGACCTCCATCAGTAATGACTGGTCCCTGACCACTACCCTCCATCAGTAATGGCTGGTCCCTGACCACTAACCTCCATCAGTAATGACTGGTCCCTGACCACTAACCTCCATCAGTAATGGCTGGTCCCTGACCACTAACCTCCATCTGTAATGGCTGGTCCCTGACCACTAACCTCCATCAGTAATTACTGGTCCCTGACCACTATCTCCATTAGTAATGGCTGGTCCCTGACCACTGACCTCCATCAGTAATGACTGGTCCCTGGTCCCTGGTCCTGACCACTACCCTCCATCAGTAATGGCTGGTCCCTGACCACTAACCTCCATCAGTAATGACTGGTCCCTGACCACTAACCTCCATCAGTAATGGCTGGTCCCTGACCACTAACCTCCATCAGTAATGACTGGTCCCTGACCACTAACCTCCATCAGTAAGTGACCATGACAGTAATGGTCCCTGGTCCCTGACCACTAACCTCCATCAGTAATGACTGGTCCCTGACCACTAACCTCCATCAGAAATGGCTGGTCCCTGACCACTGACCTCCATCAGTAATGGCTGGTCCCTGACCACTACCCTCCATCAGTAATGACTGGTCCCTGGTCCCTGACCACTAACCTCCATCAGTAATGACTGGTCCCTGACCACTGACCTCCATCAGTAATGACTGGTCCCTGGTCCCTGACCACTAACCTCCATCAGTAATGACTGGTCCCTGGTCCCTGACCACTACCCTCCATCAGTAATGGCTGGTCCCTGACCACTAACCTCCATCAGTAATGACTGGTCCCTGGTCCCTGACCACTACCCTCCATCAGTAATGACTGGTCCCTGACCACTAACCTCCATCAGTAATGACTGGTCCCTGTCCACTAACCTCCATCAGTACCTCAGTCATCAGGCTGGTCCCTGACCACTACCCTCCATCAGTAATGACTGGTCCCTGACCACTAACCTCCATCAGTAATGACTGGTCCCTGGTCCCTGACCACTACCCTCCATCAGTAATGACTGGTCCCTGACCACTACCCTCCATCAGTAATGACTGGTCCCTGACCATCAGAGAACAGAAATCAGAGAACACTGAGGTCTTCGTCAACCCTCCTTCACTGCTATTGGCCAAACAGTTTAATACAATATATCTTTATTGATACCTGCATCACCGTACAGTAAACGACTCCGTGAAATAACTACAGTCCTGTACCCTGCTACAACACTGTGTTACCTGCATCACCGTACAGTAAACGACTCAGTATAATAACTACAGACTCCTGTACCCTGCTACAACACTGTGTTACCTCAGTCACCCTACAGTAAACGACTCAGTATAATAACTACAGACTCCTGTACCCTGCTACAACACTGTGTTACCTCAGTCACCCTACAGTAAACGACTCAGTATAATAACTACAGACTCCTGTACCCTGCTACAACACTGTGTTACCTCAGTCACCCTACAGTAAACGACTCAGTATAATAACTACAGACTCCTGTACCCTGCTACAACACTGTGTTACCTCAGTCACCCTACAGTAAACGACTCAGTATAATAACTACAGACTCCTGTACCCTGCTACAACACTGTGTTACCTCAGTCACCCTACAGTAAACGACTCAGTATAATAACTACAGACTCCTGTACCCTGCTACACTGCTAAACTGCCAAGAGGAACGGAAACAAAACTTTAAATTAGTAAACTAAAAACCCTCTTCAGATCGCCAGGTGTATCTCACACAACCAGGACTCAGTCATTAGATAGAGGTGAAGTAAAGGCAGAATTATAAAGAGTGATGTAAAAATGGATCTGACAAAGGCACAGGAATGGAGCTGGGGAACAGTGCAACCAGATGTTAGCTGCTGTTAGCCACCGGCAATATGTCAGGCTAACACTAGGCTAGCTAATCAGGAGACTCCACCGATTGGCTAGCTAAGGTTTAGAGAGGAGAGGGAGAGGAGAGATGGAGAGGAGAGGAGAGGGGGAGGAGGAGAGGGAGAGGAGAGAGGAGAGATAGAGAGGAGAGGGGGAGGAGAGGATGGGGAGTAGAGGGGGAGTAGAGGGGGAGAGAGGGAGAGGAGAGGGGGAGGAGAGGAGAGGGGGAGGAGAGGAGAGATGGCGAGGAGAGGATGGGGTGTAGAGGGGGAGTAGAGGGAGAGGAGAGGAGAGGGGGGGAGGAGAGGAGAGGAAAGGGAGAGGGGGAGGAGAGGAGAGGATGGGGAGTAGAGGGGGAGTAGAGGGGAAGGAGAGGAGAGGGAGAAGAGAGATGGAGAGGAGAGGAGAGGTACAAATCAGAACAAGAATCTCTAGTTTTCTGATTAATGATCCAATCTGAATATTGTTTAATTAGCCTCGGTCTCCTAGCAACATAGAGAGAGAATATGACTGTTCTCTATCTAGCTCTCTGTCTCTCTCTCTCTCTCCCTCTCTCTCTCTCTCTCTCTCCCTCCCTCTCTCTCCCTCTCTCTCTGACAGTGATCTTTGCACTCAGTGGATGTACCCCAGAGTCTGTATGTAACGTTACTCGCCCCCCAGCCGCTGCCCCACTGACAGCCATCCAGCCACCTCCCATCAGAACACTATCTACAGTCTCCTCCCATCAGAACACTATCTACAGCCTCCTCCAATCAGAACACTATCTACAGCCTCCTCCAATCAGAACACTATCTACAGCCTCCTCCCATCAGAACACTATCTACAGCCTCCTCCCATCAGAACACTATCTACAGCCACCTCCAATCAGAAACTACTACATCTATCAGCCAGCCTCCAATCAGAACACTATCTACAGCCACCAGCCACCTCCCATCAGAACATCTACAGCCTCCTCCCATCAGAACAATATCTACAGCCACCTCCCATCAGAACACTATCTACAGCCTCCTCCCATCAGAACACTATCTACAGAACACTATCCAGCCTCCTCCCATCAGAACACTATCTATCAGCCTACCACCAGCTCCAATCAGAAACACTATCTATCAGAACACTATCCAGCCAGCCTCCCCAATCAGCCTCCTCCCATCAGAACACTATCTACAGCCTCCTCCAATCAGAACACTATCTACAGCCTCCTCCCATCAGAACACTATCTACAGCCTCCTCCAATCAGAACACTATCTACAGCCTCCAGCCTCCTCCAATCAGAACACTATCTACAGCCTCCTCCCATCAGAACACTATCTACAGCCTCCTCCAATCAGAACACTATCTACAGCCACCTCCAATCAGAACACTATCTACAGCCACCTCCAATCAGAACACTCCAGCCTCCTCCCATCAGAACACTATCTACAGCCTCCTCCCATCAGAACACTATCTACAGCCTCCTCCAATCAGAACACTATCTACAGCCTCCCATCAGAACACTATCCAGCCACCAGCCTCCTCCCATCAGAACACTATCTACAGCCTCCTCCCATCAGAACACTATCTACAGCCTCCTCAGCCACCTCCCATCAGAACACTATCTACAGCCACCTCTATCAGAACAATCAGAACACTATCTACAGCCTCCTCCCATCAGAACACTATCTACAGCCACCTCCAATCAGAACACTATCTACAGCCTCCTCCCATCAGAACACTATCTACAGCCTCCTCCCATCAGAACACTATCTACAGCCTCCTCCCATCAGAACACTATCTACAGCCTCCTCCAATCAGAACACTATCTACAGCCTCCTCCCATCAGAACACTATCTACAGCCACCTCCCATCAGAACACTATCTACAGCCACCTCCCACAGCCCATCAGAACACTCCCTCCCATCAGAACACTAACAGCTATCCCATCAGCCTACCTCCAATCAGAACACTATCTACAGCCTCCTCCAATCAGAACACTATCTACAGCCTCCTCCAATCAGAACACTAACACAGCCACCAGCCTCCTCCAATCAGAACACTATCTACAGCCACCAGAACACCTCCCATCAGAACACTATCAGAATCAGAACAACTCCCATCAGAACACTATCTACAGCCTCCTCCAATCAGAACACTATCTACAGCCTCCTCCATCAGAACACAGCCTCCTCCAATCAGAGCCTCCTCCAATCAGAACACTATCTATCTACAGCCTCCTCCAATCAGAACACCCATCAGAATCTACAGCCTCCTCCCATCAGAACACTCCCACCTCCCATCAGAAGCCTCCTCCCATCAGAACACTATCTACAGCCTCCTCCCATCAGAACACTATCTACAGCCTCCTCCCATCAGAACACTATCTACAGCCACCAGCCTCCTCCAATCAGAACACTATCTACAGCCTCCTCCCATCAGAACACTATCTACAGCCTCCTCCAATCAGAACACTATCTACAGCCTCCTCCCATCAGAACACTATCTACAGCCTCCTCCCATCAGAACACTATCTACAGCCTCCTCCCATCAGAACACTATCTACAGCCTCCTCCAATCAGAACACTATCTACAGCCTCCTCCCATCAGAACACTATCTACAGCCTCCTCCAATCAGAACACTATCTACAGCCACTTAGCCAGATGTCAACGGTCGGTTCAGCAGAGGAGGCTGCAGGGTGTGTGTATAGTACTGAACAACAGAACAGCATGTGACCCTGTGTGTGGTTGAGTCCTACCTACAGAAACAGAACAGCATATAGAGTCTGAATGTGTTATTCAACCTCTCCCTGTCTTAGTCTGTAATACCAACATGTTTCAAGCAGACCACCATAGTCCCTTGTGTCCAAGAACACCAAGGTAACCTGCCTAACTGACTATAGACCTGTAGCACTCACGTCTGTCGGCGTGAAGTGCTTTGAAAGGCTGGTCACGGCTCATATCAACACCATTATCCCAGAAACCCTAGACCCACTCCAATTTGCATACCGCACAAACAGATCCACAGATGATGCCATCTCTATTGCACTCCACACTGCCCTTTCCCACCTGGACAAAAGGATCACCTATGTGAGAATGCTGTTCATTGCCTACAGCTCAGCGTTCAACACCATAGTACCATCAAAGCTCATCACTAAGCTAAGGACCCTGGGACTAAACACCTCCCTCTGCAACTGGATCCTGGACTTCCTGACGGGCCGACCCCCAGGTGGTCAGGGTAGGTAACAACACATCTGCCACGCTGATCCTCAACACGGGGGCCCCTCAGGGGTGCATACTCAGTCCCCTCCTGTACTCCCTGTTCACCCACGACTGCATGGTCAGGACAGGCACGACTCCAACACCATCATTAAGTTTGCTGATGACACAACGGTGGTAGGCCTGATCAACGACAACGATGAGACAGCCTATAGGGAGGAGGTCAGAGACCTGGCCGTGTGGTGCTAGGACAACAACCTGTCCTACAACGTTGAGGCAGCCTATAGGGAGGAGGTCAGAGACTTGGCCGTGTGGTGCCAGGACAACAACCTCTCCCTCAACATTGAGGCAGCCTATAGGGAGGAGGTCAGAGACCTGGCCTGGTGGTGCCAGGACAACAACCTGTCCTACAACGTTGAGGCAGCCTATAGGGAGGAGGTCAGAGACCTGGCCGTGTGGTGCCAGGACAACAACCTCTCCCTCAACGTGATCAAGACAAAGGAGATGATTGTGGACTATTAGGAAAAAGAGGACCGAGCACAACCCCATTCTCATCGACGGGGCTGTAGTGGAGCAGGTTGAGAGCTTCAAGTTCCTTGGTGTTCACATCACCAACAAACTATCATGGTCAGACAGTTGTGAAGAGGGCACAACAAAAGCTACCCCCACCACCACCCAGATGCACCATCGAGAGCATCCTGACCGGTTGCATCACTGCCTGGTGATGCAACAATCCCCTCTTCTACACTGCTGCTACTCTCTGTTATTATGCATAGTCACTTTAATAACTCTACCTACATGTACATCATGCTGTCTGGTGTGGTGAGTCAATACCCTGTATCATTCTGTCTGGTTGGTGAGTCAATACCCTGTATCATTCTGTCTGGTGTGGTGAGTCAATACCCTGTATCATTCTGTCTGGTGAGTCAATACCCTGTATCATTCTGTCTGGTTGGTGAGTCAATACCCTGTATCATTCTGTCTGGTTGGTGAGTCAATACCCTGTATCATTCTGTCTGGTTGGTGAGTCAATACCCTGTATCATTCTGTCTGGTGAGTCAATACCCTGTATCATTCTGTCTGGTGTGGTAAGTCAATACCCTGTATCATTATGTCAGGTGAGTCAATACCCTGTATCATTCTGTCTGGTGTGGTGAGACAATACCCTGTATCATTCTGTCAGGTGAGTCAATACCCTGTATCATTCTGTCTGGTGTGGTGAGTCAATACCCTGTATCATTCTGTCAGGTGAGTCAATACCCTGTATCATTCTGTCTGGTGAGTCAATACCCTGTATCATTCTGTCTGGTTGGTGAGTCAATACCCTGTATCATTCTGTCTGGTTGGTGAGTCAATACCCTGTATCATTCTGTCTGGTTGGTGAGTCAATACCATGTATCATTCTGTCTGGTGAGTCAATACCCTGTATCATTCTGTCTGGTTGGTGAGTCAATAACCTGTATCATTCTGTCTGGTGAGTCAATACCCTGTATCATGCTGTCTGGTTGGTGAGTCAATACCCTGTATCATTATGTCTGGTTGGTTAGTCAAAACCTGTATCATTCTGTCTGGTGAGTCAATACCCTTTATCATTCTGTCTGGTTGGTTAGTCAAAACCTGTATCATTCTGTCTGGTGAGTCAATACCCTGTATCATTCTGTCTGGTTGGTGAGTCAATACCCTGTATCATTCTGTCTGGTTGGTGAGTCAATACTCTGTATCATTCTGTCTGGTTGGTTAGTCAATACCCTGTATCATTCTGTCTGGTGAGTCAATACCCTGTATCATTCTGTCTGCTGAGTCAATACCCTGTATCATTCTGTCTGGTGGGACCCTGTATCATTATGTCTGGTGGGACAATACCCTGTATCATTCTGTCTGGTGAGTCAATACCCTGTATCATTCTGTCTGGTGTGGTGAGTCAATACCCTGTATCATTCTGTCAGGTGAGTCAATACCCTGTATCATTCTGTCTGGTGTGGTAAGTCAATACCCTGTATCATTATGTCAGGTGAGTCAATACCCTGTATCATTCTGTCTGGTGTGGTGAGACAATACCCTGTATCATTCTGTCAGGTGAGTCAATACCCTGTATCATTCTGTCTGGTGTGGTGAGTCAATACCCTGTATCATTCTGTCAGGTGAGTCAATACCCTGTATCATTCTGTCTGGTGAGTCAATACCCTGTATCATTCTGTCTGGTTGGTGAGTCAATACCCTGTATCATTCTGTCTGGTTGGTGAGTCAATACCCTGTATCATTCTGTCTGGTTGGTGAGTCAAGACCCTGTATCATTCTGTCTGGTTGGTGAGTCAATACCCTGTATCATTCTGTCAGGTGAGTCAATACCCTGTATCATTCTGTCTGGTGTGGTGAGACAATACCCTGTATCATTCTGTCAGGTGAGTCAATACCCTGTATCAGTCTGTCTGGTGTGGTGAGTCAATACCCTGTATCATTCTGTTCGGTGAGTCAATACCCTGTATCATTCTGTCTGGTGAGTCAATACCCTGTATCATTCTGTCTGGTGGGTCAATACCCTGTATCATTCTGTCTGGTGAGACAATACCTGTATCATTCTGTCTGGTGAGTCAATACCCTGTATCATTCTGTCTGCTGAGTCAATACCCTGTATCATTCTGTCTGGTGGGACAATACCCTGTATCATTCTGTCTGGTGGGACAATACCCTGTATCATTCTGTCTGGTGAGTCAATCCCCTTTATCATTCTGTCTGGTGAGTCAATACCCTGTATCATTCTGTACGTTATTGTAATGGTGAGAGGTTAGCATGTCTTGGAGGTACGCTAACCTCCCCTGTTATTGTAATGGTGAGAGGTTAGCATGTCTTGGAGGTACGCTAACCTCCCCTGTTATTGTAATGGTGAGAGGTTAGCATGTCTTGGAGGTACGCTAACCTCCCCTGTTATTGCTACTTTAATACACATTAAAGTGAATTTGTCCTAAAACTTTAGGTCCCCCCTAAAATGGGGGAACTTCGTACAGGAAGTGCTGTGATTTCTGTTCGTCAAAATTAAAGCTGACGGTTTGCACTTTGACCTCACAGTCACATTGTATCATTTAAAATGTGCTGAGAGGCAAAACAACAACAACGACACGTGTCACTGTTCCATTCCTTTCGGAGCTCGCTGATGTGCGTTTCAACGTTCAGGGGAGGTGAAATACCGCTCTGTCCACACTTGGGATTTATACCACACTTCAATCAGCATCTCTCAATGTCTGTCATAGCTTCTCTGGGATCTGGGGTGGTGACATCACTCCTCTCTGGCCTTTAACCCCGCCCCCTGTGGCTTCTGTTAGCACCTGGGCTCCTCCCTCTATATACACTATATATAGGCACCCTGTTAGGCTCCTCCCTCTATATACCATATATAGGCACCCTATTAGGCTCCTCCCTCTATATACACTATATATAGGCACCCTGTTAGCACCTGGGCTCCTCCCTCTATATACACTATATATAGGCACCCTGTTAGCACCTGGGCTCCTCCCTCTATATACACTATATATAGGCACCCTGTTAGGCTCCTCCCTCTAAATACACTATATATAGGCACCCTGTTAGCACCTGGGCTCCTCCTCTATATACACTATATATAGGCACCCTGTTAGGCTCCTCCTCTATATACACTATATATAGGCACCCTGTTAGCATCTGGGCTCCTCACTCTATATACACTATATATAGGCACCCTGTTAGGCTCCTCCCTCTATATACACTATATATAGGCACCCTGTTAGCACCTGGGCTCCTCTCTCTATATACACTATATATAGGCACCCTGTTAGCACCTGGGCTCCTCCCTCTATATACACTATATATAGGCACCCTATTAGCCCTATTCCCTATATAGAACACTACTATAGACGAGACCCCTATTCCCTATATAGTACACTACTATAGACCAGGGCTCTAAGGCACCCTATTCCCTATATAGTACACTACTATAGACCAGAGCCCTATTCCCTGTATAGTACACTACTTTAGACCAGAGCCCTATTCCCTATATAGTACACTACTTTAGACCAGAGCCCTATTCCCTATATAGTACACTACTATAGACCAGTGCTCTATTCCCTATATAGTACACTACTATAGACCAGGGCTCTAAGGCACCCTATTCCCTATATAGTACACTACTATAGACCAGGGCTCTAATGCACCCTATTCCCTATATAGTACACTACTATAGACCAGAGCCCTATTCCCTATATAGTGCACTACTATAGACCAGGGCTCTAAGGCACACTATTCCCTATATAGTACACTACTATAGACCAGAGCCCTATTCCCTATATAGTACACTACTATAGACGAGAGCCCTATTCCCTATATAGTACACTACTATAGACCAGGGCTCTAAGGCACCCTATTCCCTATACAGTACACTACTATAGACCAGAGCCATATTCCCTATATAGTGCACTACTTAGACCAGAGCCCTATTCCTATATAGTGCACTACTTAGACCAGAGCCCTATTCCCTATATAGTGCACTACTATAGACCAGAGCCCTATTCCCTATATAGTGCACTACTATAGACCAGAGCCCTATTCCCTATATAGTGCACTACTATAGACCAGAGCCCTAGAGCCCCCTATATAGTGCACTACTATAGACCAGAGCCCTATTCCCTATATAGTGCACTACTGTAGACCAGAGCCCTATTCCCTATATAGTACACTACTGTAGACCAGAGCCCTATTCCCTATATAGTGCACTACTATAGACCAGAGCCCTATTCCCTATATAGTACACTACTATAGACCAGAGCTCTATTCCCTATATAGTGCACTACTATAGACCAGAGCCCTATTCCCTATATAGTGCACTACTATAGACCAGGGCTCTAAGGCATCCTATTCCCTATATAGTACACTACTATAGACCAGGGCTCTAAGGCACCCTATTCCCTATATAGTGCACTACTATAGACCATCAAAATTCATGCACAATATTATAAGGAATAGTGAGCCATTTTCTCTGGTCAAAGTAGTGTACTACATAGGGCTTCAGAGGCGCCCTAGGCCTCCAACTCTCTCTCTTTCCCTCTCTCTCTCTCTCTCCCTCCCTCCCTCCCTCCCTCCCTCCCTCCCTCCCTCCCCCTCCCTCCCTCCCTCCCTCCCTCCCCTCCCTCCCTCTCCCTCCTTCCCTCTCTCTCTCTCTCTCTCTCTCTCTCTCTTGCTCCCCCTCTCTCTGTCTCTCTCTCTCTCTGTCTCTCCCCCTCCCTCCCCCTATTTCTCTCTCTCTCTCTCTCTTCCTCTCTCTCTCTTGCTCCCCCTCTCTCTCTCTCTCTCTCTCTCTCTCTGCTCCCCTCTCTTGTCTCTCTCTCTGTGTCTCTCTCTCTCTGTGTCTCCTCCTTCCCTCTCTCTCTCTCTCTCTCTCTCTCTCTCTCTCTCTCTCTCTCTCTCTCTCTCTCTCTCTCTCCTCTCTCTCTCTCTCTCTCTCTCCCTCCCACCCTCCCTCTCTCTCTCCTTCTCATCAGAGGGGGGATGGCTTGGTCCATTGTGTCATGTTGAGAGGATGAGGTCTTGCGTAACATTTCAATATGTCCACCGGAGCATGAAAACACATGTCCAGCAGCTCAAGTCTTAACAAACCACATCACAGCCTGATCCCAGATCTGTTGTTCTGTAGGCCTATAGCCAACTAGCCTGGTCCCAGATCTGTTGTTCTGTAGGCCTATAGCCAACTAGCCTGGTCCCAGATCTGTTGTTCTGTAGGCCTATAGCCAACTAGCCTGGTCCCAGACCTGTTGTTCTGTAGGCCTATAGCCAACAAGGCTGGTCCCAGATATGTTGTTCTGTAGGTCTACAGCCAACTAGCCTGGTCCCAGATCTGTTGTTCGGTAGGCCTATAGACAACTCCTATAGTTTTCATGCCAAACAGGCAACTAGATTCTAGATGATTCCAATCCGTTCCAAATAGAAGGAGCCCTAGTCCTCTTCTTCTCTGGTGTGTTACAGTACAGTACACTGCCTGCCCTGTCGGCTGAGTTCAATATATCAGTTCCTTGTTTCCTTCCTCTGCCTTCACATGCATTGTGATTCAACTTCCTGAAAACCCTCAGAGCAAACCCTCTCACTATAGAGATACAACCACCCCTCTCACTATAGAGATACAACCACCCCTATAGAGATACAACCACCCCTATAGAGATACAACCACCCCTATAGAGATACAACCACCCCTATAGAGATACAACCACCCCTATAGAGATACAACCACCCCTATAGAGATACAACCACCCCTCCCTATAGAGATACAACCACCCCTATAGAGATACAACCACCCCCCTATAGAGATACAACCACCCCTATAGAGATACAACCCCCCTATAGAGATACAACCACCCCTCTCCTAGAGATACAACCCCTCCCTATAGAGATACACCCCTCTCACTATAGAGATACAAACCACCCCCTCACTAGAGATACAACCACCCCTCTCACTATAGAGATACAACCACCCCTCTCACTATAGAGATACAACCACCCCTCTCACTATAGAGATACAACCACCCCTCTCACTATAGAGATACAACCACCCCTATAGAGATACAACCACCCCTATAGAGATACACCACCCCTATAGAGATACAACCACCCCTACTAGAGATACAACCACCCCCACCCCAGAGATACAACCACCCCTATAGAGATACAACCACCCCTATAGAGATACAACCACCCCTCTCACTATAGAGATACAACCACCCCTCTCCCTATAGAGATACAACCACCACCCCTATAGAGATACAACCACCCCCCCTATAGAGATACAACCACCCCTATAGAGATACTCACCCCTATAGAGATACACCACCACCCCCCTATAGAGATACTATAGAGATAACCACCCCTCTCACTATAGAGATACAACCACCCCTATAGAGATACAACCACCCCTCTCACTATAGAGATACAACCACCCCCTCCCTATAGAGATACAACCACCCCTCTCACTATAGAGATACAACCACCCCTATAGAGATACACCACCCCTATAGAGATACAACCACCCCTCTCACTATAGAGATACAACCACCCCCTCTCTACAACCACTATAGAGATACAACCACCCCCCCTACAACCACCCCTATAGAGATACAACCACCCCCCCTATAGAGATACAACCACCCCTATAGAGATACAACCACCCCTCACTATAGAGGTACAGACCACACTATAGAGGTACAACCACCACCCCTATAGAGATACAACCACCCCCTCACTAGAGATAGAGGTACAACCACCCCTCTCACTATAGAGATACAACCACCCCTCTATAGAGATACAACCACCCCTCTCACTATAGAGATACAACCACCCCTCTCACTATAGAGATACAACCACCCCTATAGAGATACAACCACCCCTATAGAGATATAGAGATACAACCACCCCTATAGAGATACAACCACCCCTATAGAGATACACCACCCCTATAGAGATACCCCTATAGAGATACAACCACCCCTATAGAGATACAACCACCCCTCCCTATAGAGATACACCCTCTCACTATAGAGATACAACCACCCCCTATAGAGATACAACCACCCCCTCTATAGAGATCCCTATAGAGATACAACCACCCCTACTAGAGATACAACCACCCCTATAGAGATACAACC
>NW_024609653.1:150000-185000 GCF_018296145.1 Oncorhynchus tshawytscha
AGACAGACAGACAGACAGACAGACAGACAGACAGACAGACAGACAGACAGACAGACAGACAGACAGACAGAGAAGGAGGGGGAGAGAGAGACAGAGAGACAGAAGGAGGGGGAGAGAGAGACACAGAGAGAGAGAGACAGACAGACAGACAGACAGACAGACAGACAGACAGACAGACAGACGACAGACAGACAGACAGACAGACAGACAGACAGACAGACAGACAGACAGACAGACAGACAGAGAAGGAGGGGGAGAGAGAGACACAGAGAGACAGACGGAGGGGAGAGAGAGAGACAGAGAGAGAGAGAGAGAGGGGGAGAGAGAGAGGAGAGAGAGAGACAGAGAGAGAGAGACAGAGAGAGAGAGAGAGAGAGAGAGAGAGAAGGAGGGGGATAGAGAGACACAGAGAGAGAGAAGAAGGGGGCGAGAAAGAAGAAGGGGAGAGAGAGAGAGAAGGGGAGAGAGGGAGAGGGAGAAGGAAAGGCAGAGAGAGAAGGAAAGGGAAAGAGAGAGAAGAAGAAGGGGGAGAGAGAGAACCTCAACCCCTCAGCCCTACTTCCTCCCGATACGACCTGACAGTTCTAACGGGCCTGAGATACAGAAACTCAATCAGACACCAACAGGAAGGAGAATGTCTCAAGAGACAGAACGTACCCGCAGAGCTACTAACACTGGGCTGTGAAGACAGAGTAGCACAGTCTGTTTAGGGGCTGTGACCCTATTCTGGGCTGTGAACACAGAATAACACAGTCTGTTCTGGGCTGGGACCCTGTTCTAGGCTGGGACCCTGTTCTGGGCTTTGACCCTGTTCTGGGTTGTGAACCAAATGGAATCCTAATCCATGTAGTGTATTTCCTATACAGCGCACTACTTTAGACCAGGACCTATAGTGTAGTGCACTACATCAGACCAGAGTCAATAGGGTAGTGCACTACATCAGACCAGAGCCAATAGGGTAGTGCACTACATTAGACCAGAGCCAATAGGGTAGTGCACTACATTAGACCAGAGCCCATAGGGTAGTGCACTACATCAGACCAGAGCCAATAGGGTAGTGCACTACATCAGACCAGAGCCAATAGGGTAGTGCACTACATCAGACCAGAGCCAATAGGGTAGTGCACTACATCAGACCAGAGCCAATAGGGTAGTGCACTACATCAGACCAGGGCCATAATAGGGTAGTGCACTACATCAGACCAGAGCCAATAGGGTAGTGCACTACATCAGACCAGGGCCAATAGGGTAGTGCACTACATCAGACCAGAGCCAATAGGGTAGTGCTACATCAGACCATCAGGCCAGGGCCAATAGGGTAGTGCACTACATCAGACCAGAGCCAATAGGGTAGTGCACTACATCAGACCAGAGCCAATAGGGTAGTGCACTACATCAGACCAGAGCCAATAGGGTAGTGCACTACATTAGACCAGAGCCAATAGGGTAGTGCACTACATCAGACCAGAGCCAATAGGGTAGTGCACTACATCAGACCAGAGCCAATAGGGTAGTGCACTACATGTAGACCAGAGCCAATAGGGTAGTGCACTACATCAGACCAGAGCCCATAGGGTAGTGCACTACTTTAGACCAGAGCCACATTAGACCAGAGCCAATAGGGTAGTGCACTACTTTAGACCAGAGCCAATAGGGTAGTGCACTACATCAGACCAGAGCCAATAGGGTAGTGCACTACATCAGACCAGAGCCCATAGGGGTAGTGCACTACTTTAGACCAGAGCCAATAGGGTAGTGCACTACTTTAGACCAGAGCCAATAGGGTAGTGCACTACATCAGACCAGAGCCAATAGGGTAGTGCACTACATCAGACCTGAGCCCATAGGGTAGTGCACTACTGTAGACCAGGACCTATAGGGTAGTGCACTACATCAGACCAGAGCCAATAGGGTAGTGCACTACATTAGACCAGAGCCCATAGGGTAGTGCACTACATTAGACCAGAGCCCATAGGGTAGTGCACTACATTAGACCAGAGCCAATAGGGTAGTGCACTACATTAGACCAGAGCCAATAGGGTAGTGCACTACATTAGACCAGAGCCCATAGGGTAGTGCACTACATTAGACCAGAGCCAATAGGGTAGTGCAGTACATTAGACCAGAGCCCATAGGGTAGTGCACTACATCAGACCAGAGCCCATAGGGTAGTGCACTACATCAGACCAGAGCCCATAGGGTAGTGCACTACATTAGACCAGAGCCAATAGGGTAGTGCACTACATCAGACCAGAGCCAATAGGGTAGTGCACTACATCAGACCAGAGCCCATAGGGTAGTGCACTACATTAGACCAGAGCCAATAGGGTAGTGCACTACATCAGACCAGGACCTATAGGGTAGTGCACTACTTTAGACCAGAGCCAATAGGGTAGTGCACTACATCAGACCAGAGCCAATAGGGTAGTGCACTACATCAGACCAGCCCATAGGGTAGTGCACTACTGTAGACCAGAGCCAATAGGGTAGTGCACTACATCAGACCAGAGCCCATAGGGGTAGTGCACTACTTTAGACCAGAGCCAATAGGGTAGTGCACTACTTTAGACCAGAGCCAATAGGGTAGTGCACTACTTTAGACCAGAGCCAATAGGGTAGTGCACTACATCAGACATCAGACCAGAGCCAATAGGGTAGTGCACTACATCAGACCAGAGCCCATAGGGTAGTGCACTACTGTAGACCAGGACCTATAGGGTAGTGCACTACATCAGACCAGAGCCAATAGGGTAGTGCACTACATTAGACCAGGGCCAATAGGGTAGTGCACTACTTTAGACCAGAGCCAATAGGGTAGTGCACTACATTAGACCAGAGCCAATAGGGTAGTGCACTACATCAGACCAGAGCCAATAGGGTAGTGCACTACATCAGACCAGAGCCCATAGGGTAGTGCACTACATCAGACCAGGACCTATAGGGTAGTGCACTACTTTAGACCAGAGCCAATAGGGTAGTGCACTACATCAGACCAGAGCCAATAGGGTAGTGCACTACATCAGACCAGAGCCCATAGGGTAGTGCACTACTGTAGACCAGAGCCAATAGGGTAGTGCACTACATCAGACCAGAGCCCATAGGGGTAGTGCACTACTTTAGACCAGAGCCAATAGGGTAGTGCACTACTTTAGACCAGAGCCAATAGGGTAGTGCACTACTTTAGACCAGAGCCAATAGGGTAGTGCACTACATCAGACCAGAGCCAATAGGGTAGTGCACTACATCAGACCAGAGCCCATAGGGTAGTGCACTACTGTAGACCAGGGCCTATAGGGTAGTGCACTACATCAGACCAGATCCAATAGGGTAGTGCACTACATCAGACCAGGACCTATAGGGTAGTGCACTACTTTAGACCAGAGCCCATAGGGTAGTGCACTACATCAGACCAGAGCCCATAGGGTAGTGCACTACATTAGACCAGAGCCAATAGGGTAGTGCACTACATCAGACCAGAGCCAATAGGGTAGTGCACTACATCAGACCAGGGCCAATAGGGTAGTGTACTACATCAGACCAGAGCCAATAGGGTAGTGCACTACATCAGACCAGAGCCAATAGGGTAGTGCACTACATCAGACCAGAGCCCATAGGGTAGTGCACTACATTAGACCAGAGCCAATAGGGTAGTGCACTACATCAGACCAGAGCCAATAGGGTAGTGCACTACATCAGACCAGAGCCCATAGGGTAGTGCACTACATTAGACCAGAGCCAATAGGGTAGTGCACTACATCAGACCAGGACCTATAGGGTAGTGCACTACTTTAGACCAGAGCCAATAGGGTTTGCACTACATTAGACCAGAGCCAATAGGGTAGTGCACTACATCAGACCAGAGCCAATAGGGTAGTGCACTACATCAGACCAGAGCCAATAGGGTAGTGCACTACATTAGACCAGGCCAATAGGGTTTGCACTACATTAGACCAGAGCCAATAGGGTAGTGCACTACATCAGACCAGGGCCAATAGGGTAGTGCACTACATCAGACCAGAGCCAATAGGGTAGTGCACTACATCAGACCAGGGCCAATAGGTAGTGCACTACATTAGACCAGAGCCAATAGGGTAGTGCACTACATTAGATCAGGGCCAATAGGGTAGTGCACTACATTAGACCAGAGCCAATAGGGTAGTGCACTACATCAGACCAGGGCCAATAGGGTAGTGTACTCCATCAGACCAGAGCCAATATGGTAGTGCACTACATCAGACCAGAGCCAATAGGGTAGTGCACTCCATCAGACCAGAGCCAATAGGGTAGTGCACTACATCAGACCAGGGCCAATAGGGTAGTGCACTACATCAGACCAGAGCCAATAGTGTAGTGCACTACATCAGACCAGAGCCAATTGGGTAGTGCACTACATTAGACCAGAGCCAATAGGGTAGTGCACTACTGTAGACAAGGACCTATAGTGTAGTGCACTACATCAGACCAGAGCCAATAGGGTAGTGCACTACATCAGACCAGGGCCAATAGGGTAGTGCACTACATCAGACCAGAACCCATAGGGTAGTGCACTACATCAGACCAGAGCCCATAGGGTAGTGCACTACATCAGACCAGGGCCAATAGGGTAGTGTACTACATCAGACCAGAGCCAATAGGGTAGTGCACTACATCAGACCAGAGCCAATCGTGTAGTGCACTACATCAGACCAGAGCCAATAGGGTAGTGCACCACATCAGACCAGAGCCCATAGGGTAGTGCACTACATCAGACCAGAGCCAATTGGGTAGTGTACTACATCAGGCCAGAGCCAATAGGGTAGTGCACTACATCAGACCAGGGCCAATAGGGTAGTGCACTACATCAGACCAGAGCCAATAGGGTAGTGCACTACATCAGACCAGAGCCAATAGGGTAGTGCACTACATCAGACCAGAGCCCATAGGGTAGTGCACTACATCAGACCAGAGCCAATAGGGTAGTGCACTACATCAGACCAATAGGGATCTGGTTGCCATTTGAGAATCAGCCCTGGAGGGGTGGTGGTGGGGGGTTATCCCACTACATTAGACCAGAGGATATACTGGGGGGGATAACCAACTGTTCTGTTTGTTTACTGGGAGATCAAACTGCAGCCAAATGTCACACAGCTAAAACTGGGAAACGGACGTGAGGATCGCCTCGTCTTTATTCAACACAACCAGGCTTTTAGATACACACACACACACACTAACACACACACACACACAACACACACACTAACACACACACACACACATAGACACACACACACACACACACACACACTCTGTCCTGTCCCCGTACTGATGGAGGAGACTAATCCCTCAGAATTCTGCTGTGAAACATGACACCTAACTTTCCACTGTTCAACCTTGTCAAACACAACACGCTCCAATTCAACACCTCCTGCTCTGACTGCGTCCCATATGACTCCCTGTTCCCTATTTAGTGCACTATACTGGTCAACAGTAGTGCACTATATAGGGAATAGGGTGGCTTAGGGGACAACAGGGGACACTAGGGGACAATAGGGTGCCATAGGGGACAACAGCGGACAATAGGATCCCACTTGGGACAATAGGATCCCACAGGGGACAACAGGGGGCGATAGGGGACACCAGGGGACAATAGGGTGCCATAGGGGACAACAGGGGACAATAGGATCCAACAGGGGACAATAGGGTGTCATAGGGGACAATAGGGTGCCATAGGCAGCAACAGGGGACAATAGGTTGTCGTAGGGGACAACAGGGGACAATAGGATCCAACAGGGGACAATAGGGTGTCATAGGCAGCAACAGGGGACAACAGAGGGCAATAGGGTGCCATAGGGGACAACAGGGGACGATAGGTTGTCATAGGGGACAATAGGGTGCCATAGGCAGCAACAGGGGACAATAGGTTGTCATAGGGGACAACAGGGTGTCATAGGGGACAATAGGGGACAATAGGGTGTCATAGGGAACAATAGGATGTCATAGGGGACAACAGGGGACAATAGGGTGTCATAGGGGACAACAGGGGACAATAGGGATAGTTTTTACCCCTAACTATGACCCAGGAGGGATAGTTTTTACCCCTAACTATGACCCAGGAGGGATAGTCTTTACCCCTAACTATGACCCAGGAGGGATAGTTTAACCCTAACTATGACCCAGGAGGGATAGTTTTTACCCCTAACTATGACCCAGGAGGGACAGTTTTTACCCCTAACTATGACCCAGGAGGGATAGTTTAACCCTAACTATGACCCAGGAGGGATAGTTTTTACCCCTAACTATGACCCAGGAGGGACAGTTTTTACCCCTAACTATGACCCAGGAGGGATAGTTTTTACCCCTAACCATGACCCAGGAGGGATAGTTTTTACCCCTAACTATGACCCAGGAGGGACAGTTTTTACCCCTAACTATGACCCAGGAGGGACAGTTTTTACCCCTAACTATGACCCAGGAGGGATAGTTTAACCCTAACCATGACCCAGGAGGGATAGTTTTTACCCCTAACCATGACCCAGGAGGGACAGTTTTTACCCCTAACTACGATCCAGTGAACAGACCTCCACATTCAGCCTCTTCTGGTGAACAGACCTCCACATTCAGCCTCTTCTGGTGAACAGACCTCCACATTCAGCCTCTTCCAGGGAACAGGCCTCCACATTTAGCCTCTTCCAGTGAACAGACGTCCACATTCAGCCTCTTCTAGAGAACAGACCTCCACATTCAGCCTCTTCCGGAGAACAGACCTCCACATTCAGCCTCTTCCAGTGAACAGACCTCCACATTCAGCCTCTTCCAGAGAACAGACCTCCACATTCAGCCTCTTCCAGTGAACAGACCTCCACATTCAGCCTCTTCTAGAGAACAGACCTCCAAATTCAGCCTCTTCTAGAGAACAGACCTCCACATTCAGCCTCTACCAGTGAACAGGCCTCCACATTCAGCCTCTTCTAGAGAACAGACCTCCACATTCAGCCTCTTCTAGTGAACAGACCTCCACATTCAGCCTCTTCCAGGGAACAGGCCTCCACATTTAGCCTCTTCCAGTGAACAGACGTCCACATTCAGCCTCTTCTAGAGAACAGACCTCCACATTCAGCCTCTTCCGGAGAACAGACCTCCACATTCAGCCTCTTCCAGTGAACAGACCTCCACATTCAGCCTCTTCCAGAGAACAGACCTCCACATTCAGCCTCTTCCAGTGAACAGACCTCCACATTCAGCCTCTTCTAGAGAACAGACCTCCAAATTCAGCCTCTTCTAGAGAACAGACCTCCACATTCAGCCTCTACCAGTGAACAGGCCTCCACATTCAGCCTCTTCTAGAGAACAGACCTCCACATTCAGCCTCTTCTAGAGAACAGACCTCCACATTCAGCCTCTACCAGTGAACAGGCCTCCACATTCAGCCTCTTCTAGAGAACAGACCTCCACATTCAGCCTCTTCTAGAGAACAGACCTCCACATTCAGCCTCTTCCAGTGAACAGACCTCCACATTCAGCCTCTTCCAGAGAACAGACCTCCACATTCAGCCTCTTCCAGTGAACAGACGTCCACATTCAGCCTCTTCTAGAGAACAGACCTCCACATTCAGCCTCTTCCAGAGAACAGACCTCCACATTCAGCCTCTTCCAGTGAACAGACCTCCACATTCAGCCTCCTCCAGAGAACAGACCTCCACATTCAGCCTCTTCCAGTGAACAGACCTCCACATTCAGCCTCTACCAGTGAACAGACCTCCACATTCAGCCTCTTCTAGAGAACAGACCTCCACATTCTACCAGTGAACAGCCTCATTCAGTAGAGAACAGACCTCCACATTCAGCCTCTTCTAGAGAACAGACCTCCACATTCAGCCTCTTCTAGAGAACAGACCTCCACATTCAGCCTCTTCTAGAGAACAGACCTCCACATTCAGCCTCTTCTAGAGAACAGACCTCCACATTCAGCCTCTTCTAGAGAACAGACCTCCACATTCAGCCTCTACCAGTGAACAGGCCTCCACATTCAGCCTCTTCTAGAGAACAGACCTCCACATTCAGCCTCTACCAGTGAACAGAACTCCACATTCAGCCTCTTCTAGTGAACAGACCTCCACATTCAGCCTCTACCAGTGAACATGCCTCCACATTCAGCCTCTTCCAGAGAACAGACCTCCACATTCAGCCTCTTCCAGAGAACAGTCATCCTCCACATTCAGCCTCTTCCGGAGAACAGACCCCTGACCCATTCAGCCTCTTCCAGTGAACAGACCTCCACATTCAGCCTCTTCCAGAGAACAGACCTGACCCTGTTCATTCCCCAGCCTCTTCCAGTGAACAGCCCCCTGACCCTGACATTCAGCCTCTTCTAGAAGAAACAGTCCTCCAAATTCAGCTTCTCTTCTAGTTATTAATAGAAAAGACCTCCACATTTAGTTATTACCATAAAACACTTCTCCTCTACATTTAGTTATTAATATAAAACACCTCCTACATTCAGTTCTTAATATAAAAGACCTCCACATTCAGCCTCTTAATAGAGAACAGACTTCTCTCTACATTCAGTTCTACCAGTAAAACACTTCTCCTCTACATTCAGCCTCTTCTACATTTAGTTATTACAGATAAAACATTCAGCCTCTACCAGTGAACAGAACTCCACATTCAGCCTCTTCTAGTGAACAGACCTAAAACATTCAGCCTCTACCAGTGAACATGCCTCCACATTCAGCCTCTTCCAGAGAACAGACCTCCACATTCAGCCTTCTTCCATTCAGAAGTGTCATCTTTGAGCACTTTTAGTTATTAATATAAAACACTTCCCCTACATTTAGTTATTAATATAAAACACTTCTCCTCTACATTTAGTTATTAATATAAAACACTTCTGTCTCCTGACATTTGTATCACTTCTCCTCTACATTTAGTTATTAATATACCCCACTTCTGTCTCCTCTACCCTGTTCATTCCCCTTTTAGCCAGGTGTATAAAACACTTCTCCTCTACATTTAGTTATTAATATAAAACACTTCTCCTGACCCTGTTATTAATTCACTTCTCCTCTACATTTAGTTATTAATATAAAACACTTCTCCTCTACATTTAGTTATTAATATAAAACACTTCTCCTCTACATTTAGTTATTAATATAAAACACTTCTCCTCTACATTTAGTTATTAATATAAAACACTTCTCCTCTACATTTAGTTATTAATATAAAACACTTCTCCTCTACATTTAGTTATTAATATAAAACACTTCTCCTCTACATTTAGTTATTAATATAAAACACTTCTGTCTCCTCTACATTTAGTGGTGAGAAATGCTTGTTTCATGAATAATTACAGCAGTTTAACAAACAGAACAAGATACAGTTGAAGTCAGTAAAATGGGTCCCTGGTTTCCTAAGCAAAGTTATAAATAGGCCTCTATCACAGCTTATATTTCACTAACCTTGTTATCGGTGTGGTTTTGGACGGGGACGTCCTTCTGTTATTGTCTCCTGGTATCCGTCTCTTCCCTGGTCCTCATCTGCCGCTCTGATGTTGCTGGATGTGTCCGTTATTTCAAAAGTTTATTATAAATTATAAAAAATGATTGTTGTATTTGATTGGTGGCAGTCCAGGCTGTTGTCCTTTACGAGCATGATAACGAGTTTGTCCCAACGCATCCCTTCCAGTCCTCTGTCAGTCAAAGCCTGGACATGTAATGTCCCCAGTCTGTCTCTTTCTGTCCCCTGTTCTTCTCTCGGACATGTAATGTTCCCAGTCTGTCTCTTTCTGTCCCCTGTTCTTCTCTCGGACATGTAATGTTCCCAGTCTGTCTCTTTCTGTCCCCTGTTCTTCTCTCGGACATGTAATGTTCCCAGTCTGTCTCTTTCTGTCCCCTGTTCTTCTCTCGGACATGTAATGTTCCCAGTCTGTCTCTTTCTGTCCCCTGTTCTTCTCTCGGACATGTAATGTTCCCAGTCTGTCTCTTTCTGTCCCCTGTTCTTCTCTCGGACATGTAATGTTCCCAGTCTGTCTCTTTCTGTCCCCTGTTCTTCTCTCGGACGTGAGAAGGGGGGTAGTCCTGTTCTTCTCACGGACGTGAGAGGGGGGTAGTCCTGTTCTTCTCACGGACGTAAGAGGGGGGTAGTTCTGTTCTTCTCACGGACGTGAGAGGGGGGTAGTCCTGTTCTTCTCACGGACGTGAAAGGGGGGTAGTTCTGTTCTTCTCACGGACCTGAGAGGGGGGTAGTTCTGTTCTTCTCACGGACCTGAGAGGGGGGTAGTACCAGATGTTTCTATATAAATAAAATCTACTTTGTTTCTTTCAGATCGCCAATAAATATTATTAGGCCTAAAATTAGGAGAATATATACATGGTGCATTTACTGCATCAATATTTATCATTTTTCTGTAGTAAACATACGACTAAACAGAGACAGTACAATATACAAAAATAAAATCCCCATTTGGCGTTTGTTGTTTGTTTTCTATATTTATAACGAGGTGTATACTTCCCTGATGACACACTGTGTCAGAGACAGAGACGACATTTTGGTTGGTCGTGGTGACTCGGTTATAAGGCCTAGCGACAGTAGTCTATCTCACCACATCCTAACCCTCTCTCTCTCTCAGCCACGCTCAGAGACAGTAGTCTATCTCACCACATCCTAACCCTCTCTCTCTCTCAGCCATGCTCAGAGACAGTAGTCTATCTCACCACAGCCTAACCCCTCTCTCTCTCAGCCACGCTCAGAGACAGTAATTATCTCCGGTCCTGCTAGCAGTCTTGATTAGTCTATCTCACCAGCCCCCTCCCCCACTGTCAGAGCAGTTGACTTAATGATCACCACAGTGTAAAACGGGATCTGGACGTAAGGTGATGATGTGATCACAGAGGCTATAGCGTTAGATAACCCACCACACTAGGAGTACTAGGGACCCAGGCTATCCCCAGGCTATAGTGTTAGATAACCCACCACACTAGGAGTATTAGGGACCCAGGCTATAGTGTTAGAGAACCCAACACACTAGGAGTATTAGGGACCCAGGCTATAGCGTTAGATAACCCAACACACTAGGAGTATTAGGGACCCAGGCTATAGCGTTAGATAACCCAACACACTAGGAGTATTAGGGACCCAGGCTATAGCGTTAGATAACCCAACACACTAGGAGTATTAGGGACCCAGGCTATAGCGTTAGAGAACCCAACACACTAGGAGTATTAGGGACCCAGGCTATAGCGTTAGAGAACCCAACACACTAGATTAGGGACCCAGGCTATCCCCAGGCTATAGCATTAGATAACCCACCACACTAGGAGTATTAGGGACCCAGGCTATAGCGTTAGATAACCCACCACACTAGGAGTATTAGGGACCCAGGCTATCCCCAGGCTATAGCGTTAGATAACCCAACACACTAGGAGTATTAGGGACCCAGGCTATAGCGTTAGATAACCCAACACACTAGGAGTATTAGGGACCCAGGCTATCCCCAGGCTATAGCATTAGATAACCCACCACACTAGGAGTATTAGGGACCCAGGCTATCCCCAGGCTATAGCGTTAGAGAACCCAACACACTAGGAGTATTAGGGACCCAGGCTATAGCGTTAGATAACCCAACACACTAGGAGTATTAGGGACATCTGGGGTTGTGTGTGTATTTTATGTTAATGTAGGGACCCAGGCTATCTGGGGTTGTGTGTGTATTTTATGTTAATGTAGGGACCCAGGCTATCTGGGGTTGTGTGTATGTTATGTTAATGTAGGGACCCAGGCTATCTGGGGTTGTGTGTATTTTATGTTAATGTAGGGACCCAGGCTATCTGGGTTTGTGTGTATTTTATGTTAATGTGGGGACCCAGGCTATCTGGGGTTGTGTGTATTTTATGTTAATGTAGGGACCCAGGCTATCTGGGGTTGTGTGTATTTTATGTTAATGTAGGGACCCAGGCTATCTGGGGTTGTGTGTATGTTATGTTAATGTGGAGACCCAGGCTATCTGGGGTTGTGTGTATTTTATGTTAATGTAGGGACCCAGGCTATCTGGGGTTGTGTGTATTTTATGTTAATGTAGGGACCCAGGCTATCTGGGGTTGTGTGTATTTTATGTTAATGTAGGGACCCAGGCTATCTGGGGTTGTGTGTGTATTTTATGTTAATGTGGAGAACCAATATGTGTGTGTGTGTGTGTGTGTGTGTGTGTGTGTGTGTGTGTGTGTGTGTGTGTTGTGTTACCAGATCAAGAAGATTAAAAAGGGCTTTTTATAAATCAACTCTCATTTCTCTAAAACTTTTCAGGATTGTAATGTGTTGATCCTTGGGCTGTGTCAGCAGAAACTTACACCCTATTCCCTATGTAGTGCACTACTTTAGACCAGGACACATGCACCCTATTCCCTATGTAGTGCACTACTTTAGACCAGGACACATGCACCCTATTCCCTATGTAGTGCACTACTTTAGACCAGGACACATGCACCCTATTCCCTATGTAGTGCACTACTTTAGACCAGGACACATGCACCCTATTCCCTATGTAGTGCACTACATTAGACCAGGGCCCATGCACCCTATTCCCTATATAGTGCACTACATTAGACCAGGACCCACCCTATTCCCTATGTAGTGCACTACTTTAGACCAGGACACATGCACCCTATTCCCTATGTAGTGCACTACTTTAGACCAGGACCCACCCTATTCCCTATGTAGTGCACTACTTTAGACCAGGACACATGCACCCTATTCCCTATGTAGTGCACTACATTAGACCAGGACCCATGCACCCTATTCCCTAGATAGTGCACTACATTAGACCAGGGCCCATGCACCCTATTCCCTAGATAGTGCACTACATTAGACCAGGACCCATGCACCCTATTCCCTATATAGTGCACTACATTAGACCAGGACCCATGCACCCTATTCCCTAGATAGTGCACTACATTAGACCAGGACCCATGCACCCTATTCCCTAGATAGTGCACTACATTAGACCAGGACCCATGCACCCTATTCCCTATATAGTGCACTACATTAGACCAGGAACCATAGCCCCGAGAAGTAGTGCACTGTGTAGGGAATAGGGTGTCATTTAGGACTCAAGTCTCTGCTTTCGTTTAGGCTTCAAATCCATTAATACCAGGAGGGATTTTATACATCAACTCACTGATAGAGGCTTGAATATCCCTGTAGCAAAACACAGTGCTCTCTATTCAATTAGTCACTGTAATAAAAAGAGAAGTCTGTCTGTCTGTCTGTCTGTCTGTCTGTCTGTCTGTCTGTGGGGACTACTGCCTGTCTGTCTGTCTGTCTGTCTGTCTGTCTGTCTGTCTGTCTGTCTGTCTGTCTGTCTGTCTGTCTGTCTGTGGGGACTACTGTCTGTCTGTCTGTCTGTCTGTCTGTCTGTCTGTCTGTCTGTCTGTCTGTCTGTCTGTCTGTCTGTCTGTGGGGACTACTGTGTGTCTGTCTGTCTGTGGGGACTACTGTGTGTCTGTCTGTCTGTGGGGACTACTGTGTGTCTGTCTGTCTGTGGGGACTACTGTCTGTCTGTCTGTCTGTGGGGACTACTGTCTGTCTGTCTGTCTGTGGGGACTACTGTCTGTCTGTCTGTCTGGGGACTACTGTGTGTCTGTCTGTCTGTGGGGACTACTGTCTGTCTGTCTGTCTGTCTGTGGGGACTACTGTCTGTCTGTCTGTGGGGACTACTGTCTGTCTGTCTGTGGGGACTACAGGTCCGACTCCGTCTTGTTCAGACAGAACGCGTAAAGGGATTGTTTAATGTTCATGCTGCTGTTAGCCTTGATATTCTCCTTCTCCGCTCCTGTTCCGTCCTCCTCGTCTCCCGACTTGGCAGATCCCTTACTGTCCTTCCTCTTTAACTGAGGACTGTCCTGACTGCTGTTGGGCGCGTCGTCTTTCAGAGAAGACTGGTCCTGGTCCGTCTCCCGGTGGTAGAAATAGTTAAAGTTGGACACGATGACAGGCACCGGCAGCGCGATGGTCAGTACTCCGGCGATGGCGCAGAGCGAGCCCACGATCTTCCCCCCCACTGTCACCGGCCTCATGTCCCCGTAGCCCACCGTCGTCATGGTGACCACGGCCCACCAGAAGGCGTCGGGGATGCTGGAGAAATGCGATTCGGGCTCGTCCGCTTCGGCGAAGAACACAGCGCTGGAGAAGAGGATGACTCCGATGAAGAGGAAGAAAATGAGCAACCCCAACTCTCTCATACTGGCTTTGAGGGTTTGTCCTAATATCTGAAGCCCCTTGGAGTGTCTGGACAGCTTGAAGATCCTGAACACCCTGACCAGCCGGATGACCCTGAGGATGGCCAGAGACATGGTCTGTCCGTTGCCGTGCTCCTGCGGTTCCTCCACCTGCTGCTCCGCCAGCTCTGTGCCCACCGTGATGAAGTAAGGCAGGATAGACATGATGTCTATGATGTTCATGACGGTCTTGGAGAACTCTGACTTACTGGGGCAGGCGAAGAAACGCACTATGAATTCAAAAGTGAACCATATCACGCAAGTGGTTTCCACTATGAAGAAAGGGTCTGTGAATGTGAGAGAGGGACCCGGAACGGTGTTGTTACCAGGCCGACTGGTGACCGGTAGCTCCCTCTCGTCCCTGAACTCCGGTAGTGTCTCCATGCAAAATGTGATAATGGATATGGTGATGACTAGCACTGAGACTATAGCGATGCCTCGCGCCGGGCTGGAACTCTCCGGGTATTCGAATATGAGCCAGACTTGTTTCTGAAACTCATTCTGCGGTAGCGGTTTCTCTTCCTCTTTAATAAATCCCTCGTCTTCTCTAAACCTTTCCATGGCCTCTTCCCCTAGTCGGTAAAACCGAATCTCATCTGCGAACACGTCGATAGACACATTGACAGGTCGTCTGATCTTACCTCCCGACTGATAGAAATATAAGATCCCGTCGAAACTTGGCCGGTTACGGTCGAAAAAGTACTCGTTCCGGAGCGGGTCAAAGTATTTGATCCTCTTATAGGGGTCCCCCAGTAACGTATCGGGGAACTGGTTGAGTGTCCCTAGCTGTGTCTCGTACTTTAACCCTGCTATGTTGATCAGCACCCTCTCGTTGTTGTCCATGTCTCTGCGCTCAATATCCAACATGTCATCGTCCAACAGATGGGGACTGTGGTCTGCGCGCCAGAGCGCATCCATCACGTTCTCGTTGCAACTCAAAGTGTTATTCATATCGTTGATTTTCCACGTCCTCGGTTTGGGACTCCCGATTGTATTAATCTCTTTGTGACCGCTGTAGCCCAGCTCGCGGAGTCCACTCTGGACAAACGGCGGAGGTTGAGGGTGATCCAGCGCGTTACGGCAGGCTACATCTCCGGCATTGCCACCGCTTCCTTTCGCTCCGCCGTTCTCAAAACTCACCAGCGCTATCTCCATACCGTATCCATTAAATAGGCGTTATAAATATAAACAGGGAAAATACTCGTAGTGTTGAACCAACAACAATAACCCCTCCAACGGTTTCACCCCGACAGCTGAACTGACGAGCAGCAGCAGTTACAGCTGGATCAAATCCAACGCGCCCTCCGCCGATAAAACAATACTGTCTGTGTGTTTGGAGCCATGAGCGCGCGTGCTCCCTGGGCTCTCTCGGGAAAGTAAATAATACCGAGAGAGACAGAGGTAGGGAGAGAGAGAGAGAGAGAGAGAGAGAGGGAGGGGGGAGAAGAGAGAGAGAGAGAGAGAGAGAGAGAGAGAGGGGGAGGAGAGAGAGAGAGAGAGAGAGAGGGGGAGAGAGAGAGAGAGAGAGAGAGAGAGAGAGAGAGAGAGAGAGAGGGAGGGGGAGAGAGAGAGAGAGAGAGAGAGAGAGAGAGAGAGAGAGAGGGAGGGGGGAGAAGAGAGAGAGAGAACGAACCCCGGATGAGAAAGTAATGAGTATTCCTGATGTCAAAAGAGCTGTTCAACCAACCGCTGTCTGAGAAGCCTTTGAAAACGTCTCTCTGTTGTCCTAACTGAAGGGGTGGAGGGTTTTTTCCACATCTTGACTCTGAGAGGAGAGCACAACATACATAGTTTTGATTCTTTGAGTTTGAATTTCTTTAAAAAAAATGTAATTAAAATATCACAACCCTTTATATTTGAATATTCTTGGATGTATAACTAGATGTCCATGTTCACCCAGGGCCACTCCACATGTTCTGATCTCTAGAGATCAACATGGTAACTCCTTGGGACTATTGATTAAGGTCCCACCTAACTCTACTTCTATGTCCCCTTCACTGTAGATCAGAGATCAGATCAGTCTGAAACAACAAATGGAAATAAATACGCCCCTCTAATCTGGCATGTTGTTTTAACATGGCCTCCCCCCTCTACTCAATCCAGTGGTCACCGTGCTGAGAAGATACCAGGCCCTCACCGTGCTGAGAAGATACCAGGTCCTCACGGTGCTAAGAAGATACCAGGCCCTCACCGTGCTGAGAAGATACCAGGTCCTCACGGTGCTAAGAAGATACCAGGTCCTCACGGTGCTAAGAAGATACCAGGCCCTCACGGTGCTAAGAAGATACCAGGCCCTCACGGTGCTGAGAAGATACCAGGCCCTCACGGTGCTGAGAAGATACCAGGCCCTCACGGTGCTGAGAAGATACCAGGCCCTCACGGTGCTGAGAAGATACCAGGCCCTCACGGTGCTGAGAAGATACCAGGCCCTCACGGTGCTGAGAAGATACCAGGTCCTCACCGTGCTGAGAAGATACCAGGCCCTCACCGTGCTGAGAAGATACCAGGTCCTCACCGTGCTGAGAAGATACCAGGTCCTCACCGTGCTGAGAAGATACCAGGTCCTCACCGTGCTGAGAAGATACCAGGTCCTCACCGTGCTGAGAAGATACCAGGTCCTCACCGTGCTGAGAAGATACCAGGCCCTCACCGTGCTGAGAAGATACCAGGCCCTCACGGTGCTGAGAAGATACCAGGTCCTCACCGTGCTGAGAAGATACCAGGCCCTCACCGTGCTGAGAAGATACCAGGCCCTCTGAGAAGATACCAGGCCCTCACGGTGCTGAGAAGATACCAGGCCCTCACGGTGCTGAGAAGATACCAGGCCGTTCAGATGAGAGTTCAGCTCTGTCCCACAACAGGATCCTTAAATACCCCCTGACACATTGGGCAGTGATCTATCTGTGTTGGCTTTAATTGTCTGACATGTAGAAGAGGTGGTGAGAGGCTGGAGAGGGTCTCAGCTTGGTGACAGACATAGTGCCCGTCCTGCCATGGCTGAATATGCCTTGCCGTCCTATCCTGGCAGACACACAGGGCAGGCAGGCTAAAAAGGATAGCCGGGCGGGAGGCAGACACACATAACAGGGGAAAGCAGGCTGGCCAGGTTGACAGACAGAGCAGAGGAAGGCAGGCTGGCCATGTTGACAGACAGACCAGAGGAAGGCAGGCTGTGTCTGTCTCTCTCCCAGCAGTGTGTCTGTCTCTCTCCCAGCAGTGTGTCTCTCTCCCAGCAGTGTGTCTCTCTCCCAGCAGTGTGTCTGTGTCTCTCCCAGCAGTGTGTCTATGTCTCTCTCCCAGCAGTGTGTCTGTGTCTCTCCCAACAGTGTGTCTGTCTCTCTCCCAGCAGTGTGTCTGTCTCTCTCCCAGCAGTGTGTCTCTCTCCCAGCAGTGTGTCTCTCTCCCAGCAGTGTGTCTGTCTCTCTCTCCCAGCAGTGTGTCTGTGTCTCTCCCAGCAGTGTGTCTGTCTCTCTCCCAGCAGTGTGTCTCTCTCCCAGCAGTGTGTCTGTCTGTCTGTCTCTCTCCCAAGCAGTGTGTCTGTCTCTCTCCCAGCAGTGTGTCTGTCTCTCTCCCAGCAGTGTGTCTGTCTCTCTCCCAGCAGTGTGTCTGTCTCTCCCAGCAGTGTGTCTCTCCCAGCAGTGTGTCTGTGTCTCTCCCAGCAGTGTGTCTGTCTCTCTCCCAGCAGTGTGTCTGTCTCTCTCCCAGCAGTGTGTCTGTCTGTCTCTCCCAGCAGTGTGTCTGTCTCTCTCCCAGCAGTGTGTCTGTGTCCCAGCAGTGTGTCTGTGTCTCTCCCAGCAGTGTGTCTGTGTCTCTCCCAGCAGTGTGTCTGTGTCTCTCCCAGCAGTGTGTCTGTGTCTCTCCCAGCAGTGTGTCTGTGTCTCTCCCAGCAGTGTCTGTCTGTCTCTCTCCCAGCAGTGTGTCTGTCTCTCTCCCAGCAGTGTGTCTGTCTCTCTCCCAGCAGTGTGTCTGTCTGTCTCTCCCAGCAGTGTGTCTGTGTCTCTCCCAGCAGTGTGTCTGTGTCTCTCCCAGCAGTGTGTCTGTGTCTCTCCCAGCAGTGTGTCTGTGTCTCTCCCAGCAGTGTCTGTCTGTGTCTCTCCCAGCAGTGTGTCTGTCTCTCTCCCAGCAGTATGTCTGTGTCTCTCCCAGCAGTGTGTCTGTGTCTGTCTCTCCCAGCAGTGTGTCTGTGTCTCTCCCAGCAGTGTCTGTCTCTCCCAGCAGTGTGTCTGTGTCTCTCCCAGCAGTGTGTCTGTGTCTCTCCCAGCAGTGTGTCTGTGTCTCTCCCAGCAGTGTGTCTGTGTCTCTCCCAGCAGTGTGTCTGTGTCTCTCCCAGCTGTCTGTCTCTCCCAGCAGTGTGTCTGTGTCTCTCCCAGCAGTGTGTCTGTGTCTCTCCCAGCAGTGTGTCTGTGTCTCTCCCAGCAGTGTGTCTGTGTCTCTCCCAGCAGTGTGTCTGTGTCTGTGTCTCTCCCAGCAGTGTGTCTGTGTCTCCCAGCAGTGTGTCTGTGTCTCTCCCAGCAGTGTGTCTGTGTCTCTCCCAGCAGTGTGTCTGTGTCTCTCCCAGCAGTGTGTCTGTGTCTCCCAGCAGTGTGTCTGTGCCTCTCTCCCAGCAGTGTGTCTGTCTCTCTCCCTCCCAGCCAGCAGTGTGTCTGTCTCTCTCCCAGCAGTGTGTCTGTCTCTCTCCCAGCAGTGTGTCTCTCTCCCAGCAGTGTGTCTCTCTCCCAGCAGTGTGTCTGTGTCTCTCCCAGCAGTGTGTCTGTCTCTCTCCCAGCAGTGTGTCTCTCTCCCAGCAGTGTGTCTGTGTCTCTCCCAGCAGCGAGTGCTAAGCTGTCAGCGGTCTGCTCCGCTACACTGATTGTTCTCATTAGTAGCTGGAGCCTGGGAGGGCTGGAGGGGCAGCTAGGAGCTGGTTCTGCTGGAGCCAGAGTTCCCTCCCTCGCCCTCCCCTCACTAAACCTCTAACCCCCTCTTCTAATGCCTCATCACCCCTTTCAACCACCAGAGGGCCCCCCACCCCCTCTATCCAACCACCAGGTGGCCCCCACCCCCTCCCTCCCCGTCCCCTCACTAAGACCTCTAACCCCTCTTCTAATGCCTCATCACCCCTTTCAACCACCAGAGGGCCCCTTAATCCCCTCCTTCCCAAAATAACATAACATTGTCTGTTTTTGGAGCCTGGGCCATCTGAGTCCAGCTGCCTGTCCACGATGCCCTCTCTGCCTCCCTCTACAAGGACCTCTAACCCCTCCTCTCCTCCATCCTTCTCCTCCTCCTCCTTCTCCCTCCTCCTCCTCCTTCTCTTCCTCCTCCTCCTCCTCTTCCTAGACCTCATCACCCCCTCCTTCCTTCTATCCTACCTCCAGTGTCCTCACTCACCAAACAAGCCTGGATTGTTGGATCTTAGGAGGAATGAGAAGCATATTAGAGCAGCAGCCTCCTCAGTGGTAAAGACTGGGTCTGTTGTGTATTAGAGCAGCAGCCTCCTCAGTGGTAAAGACTGGGTCTGTTGTGTATTAGAGCAGCAGTAAAGACTGGGTCTGTTGTGTATTAGAGGAGCAGTAAAGACTGGGTCTGTTGTGTATTAGAGCAGCAGTAAAGACTGGGTCTGTTGTGTATTAGAGCAGCAGCCTCCTCAGTGGTAAAGACTGGGTCTGTTGTGTATTAGAGCAGCAGCCTCCTCAGTGGTAAAGAGTGGTAAAGACTGGGTCTGTTGTGTATTAGAGCAGCAGCCTCCTCAGTGGTAAAGACTGGGTCTGTTGTGTATTAGCAGCAGCAGTGGTAAAGACTGGGTCTGTTGTGTATTAGAGCAGCAGCCTCCTCAGTGGTAAAGACTGGGTCTGTTGTGTATTAGAGCAGCAGTAAAGACTGGGTCTGTTGTGTATTAGAGCAGCAGCCTCCTCAGTGGTAAAGACTGGGTCTGTTGTGTATTAGAGCAGCAGCCTCCTCAGTGGTAAAGACTGGGTCTGTTGTGTATTAGAGCAGCAGCCTCCTCAGTGGTAAAGACTGGGTCTGTTGTGTATTAGAGCAGCAGTAAAGCAGTAAAGCACTGGGTCTGTTGTGTATTAGAGCAGCAGTAAAGACTGGGTCTGTTGTGTATTAGAGCAGCAGCCTCCTCAGTGGTAAAGACTGGGTCTGTTGTGTATTAGAGCAGCAGCCTCCTCAGTGGTAAAGAGTGCAGACTAAGCTGTTTCAGCTCCACTGAAGCGGCCAGCGACCGTATCAGAACTGTGAAGTTCAGGACCACAGGACAGTGGACAGCAACCGTATCAGAACTGTGAAGTTCAGGACCACAGGACAGTGGACAGCAACCGTATCAGAACTGTGAAGTTCAGGACCACAGGACAGTGGACAGCAACCGTATCAGAACTGTGAAGTTCAGGACCACAGGACAGCAACCGTATCAGAACTGTGAAGTTCAGGACCACAGGACAGCGGCCAGCGACCGTATCAGAACTGTGAAGTTCAGCACTACAGGACAGCGGCCAGCGACCGTATCAGAACTGTGAAGTTCAGCACCACAGGACAGTGGACAGCAACCGTATCAGAACTGTGAAGTTCAGCACCACAGGACAGTGGGCAGCGACCGTATCAGAACTGTGAAGTTCAGCACCACAGGACAGTGGACAGCGACCATCTAAGATGCATTCACAAATTCTTACCATATTGAACGAAAATATAAAACACAAACATGTAAGGTGTTGGTCCCATGTGACATGTAGAAACATGGGACCAATGTAGTAAAATATCCCAGAAATACGCACAAAAAGCTAATTTCTCACAATGTTTTTAGACAACTTTGTTTCCATCCCTGTTAGTGAGCATCTCTCCTTTGCCAAATAAGGTGCACCTTGTGCTGGGGACAATAAAAAGCCACTCTAAAATGTGCAGTTTTGTCACACATCACAATATCACAGATGTCTCAAGTTTTGAGGGAGCGTGCAATTGGCATGTTGACTGCAGGAATGTCCACCAGAGATGTTGCCGAGAATTGAATGTTCATTTTCTTCCAACATTGTTTTAGAGAATTTGGCAGTACGTCCAACCGGCCTCACAACCGCAGACCATTTGTAACCATGCCAACCCAGGACCTCCACATCCGGCTTCTTCAACTGCGGGATCGTCTGAGACCAGCCACCCGGACAGCTGATTAAACTGTGGGTTTGCACAAACGAAGAATTTCTGCACAAACTGTTAGAAACCCTCTAAGGAAGCTCATCTGCTCGTCGTCCTCATCAGGGTCTTGACCTGAAAGCAGTTCGGCATCGTAACCGACTTCAGTGGGGTAATGATCACCTTCGATGGCCACTGGCCTCGCTGGAGAAGTGTGCTCTTCACTGATGAATCCCGGTTTCAACTGTACCGGGCAGATGGCAGACAGTGTGGATGGCATCGTGTGGGTAAGCGGTTTGCTGATGTTTGCTCTCCTCCCTCTCCTCCTCCTCCTCTCCTCCTCCTCCCCCTCTCCTCCCTCTCCTCTCCTCCTCCTCACCAGTGTGTAGGTTATTTTTTTACCAAGGTATTATATCTAGTGATCAGGTTGATCCAATCTGTCCTGCTCCTCTCCTCCTTATCCTCCTCCTCCTCCTCTCCAGTGTGTGTGTTAATGCAAAGCGCCTCCATCCCCTCTCACACCGTGTGTCTCAGAGCCTCTGTCCCCTCTCACACCGTGTGTCTCAGAGCCTCTGTCCCCTCTCACACCGTGTGTCTCAGAGCCTCTGTCCCCTCTCACACCGTGTGTCTCAGAGCCTTCGTCCCCTCTCACACCGTGTGTCTCAGAGCCTCTGTCCCCTCTCACACCGTGTGTCTCAGAGCCTCTGTCCCCTCTCACACCGTGTGTCTCAGAGTCTCACACTGTGTGTCTCAGAGCCTTCGTCCCCTCTCACACCGTGTGTCTCAGAGCCTCTGTCCCCTCTCACACCGTGTGTCTCAGAGCCTCTGTCCCCTCTCACACCGTGTGTCTCAGAGTCTCACACCGTGTTGCATAATCCCAGAACACTCACAGGACTTGGCCTGGATTGATTTGGATGTCATATGTAATATGGTTGAGCAATACACACACACACAGAGTGAGTTTACTGTCTGTTTTCCTCTAGTCATGTCTAGTACCATTACTGTCTGTTTTCCTCTAGTCATGTCTAGTAGCACTACTGTCTGTTTTCCTCTAGTCATGTCTAGTACCATTACTGTCTGTTTTCCTCTAGTCATGTCTAGTAGCATTACTGTCTGTTTTCCTCTAGTCATGTCTAGTACCATTACTGTCTGTTTTCCTCTAGTCATGTCTAGTAGCATTAATCTGTTTTCCTCTAGTCATGTCTAGTACCATTACTGTCTGTTTTCCTCTAGTCATGTCTAGTAGCATTAATCTGTTTTCCTCTAGTCATGTCTAGTACCACTACTGTCTGTTTTCCTCTAGTCATGTCTAGTACCATTACTGTCTGTTTTCCTCCTCCACACACAACCCCCCCCTCCACACACACACTCAACCCCCTCTTACCTCTCAACACACACACTAACCAACCCACCCCTCCACACACACAATCAACCCCCCTCTTACCTCTCAACACACACACTAACCAACCCCCTCCACACACACTCAACCCCCCATTCTCCTCTCAACACACACACTAACCAACCCCCCTCCACACACACACTCAACCCCCTCTTACCTTTCAACACACACAATCAACCCCCCATTCTCCTCTCAACACACACACTAACCAACCCCCTCCACACACACTAACCAATCCCCCCCCTCCACACACACTCACCCCCCTTCACACACACTCACCCCCTTCACACACACTCACCCCCTCCACACACACTCATCCCCCTTCTCCTCTCAACACATACACTAACCAACCCCCTCCACACACACTCAACCCCCTCCCCCTCAACACACACACCAACCCCTCCCCCCTCCACACACACTCAGCCCCCACTTCTCCTCTGAAAGCCAGAGAGAGTGTGTTAGTGTTGTCTCCGACTAAAGGAGACGATGCTGACCTATTTAAAACGTTACTTCCTTGGCCACTAGCCTCTGGCCGGATTAAGAACACAAAGCAGGGTCTCTATATTTATCTCCTCCTTATCTAACGCCTGGGCGCCCCGCGCTACGCCACCATCATGACAACAACTACAGGATGGATGGATGGACCCCAGTCCCTGGTGTAGTTAAATGGACCCCAGTCCCTGTGTAGTTAAATGGACCCCAGTCCCTGTGTGGTGAAATGGACCCCAGTCCCCGTGTAGTTAAATGGACCACAGTCCCTGTGTAGTTAAATGGACCCCAGTCCCTGGTGTAGTGAAATGGACCCCAGTCCCTGGTGTAGTGAAATGGACCCCAGTCCCTGTTAAATGGACCTCATGTTAAATGGACCCCAGTCCCTGTGTAGTTAAATGGACCCCAGTCCCTGTGTAGTGAAATGGACCCCAGTCCCTGTGTGGTGAAATGGACCCCAGTCCCTGTGTAGTTAAATGGACCCCAGTCCCTGTGTGGTGAAATGGACCCCAGTCCCTGTGTAGTGAAATGGACCCCAGTCCCTGTGTAGTTAAATGGACCCCAGTCCCTGTTTGGTGAAATGGACCCCAGTCCCTGTGTGGTGAAATGGACCCCAGTCCCTGTGTAGTTAAATTGACCCCAGTCCCTGTGTAGTGAAATGGACCCCAGTCCCTGTGTAGTGAAATGGACCCCAGTCCCTGTGTAGTGAAATGGACCTCATGTGGTGAAATGGACCCCAGTCCCTGTGTAGTGAAATGGACCTCATGTAGTGAAATGGACCCCAGTCCCTGTGTAGTGAAATGGACCCCAGTCCCTGGTGTAGTGAAATGGACCCCAGTCCCTGTGTAGTTAAAAGGACCCCAGTCCCTGTGTAGTTAAATGGACCCCAGTCCCTGGTGTAGTGAAATGGACCCCAGTCCCTGTGTGGTGAAATGGACCCCAGTCCCTGTGTAGTGAAATGGACCTCATGTAGTGAAATGGACCCCAGTCCCTGTTTGGTGAAATGGACCCCAGTCCCTGTTTGGTGAAATGGACCCCAGTCCCTGTGTAGTGAAATGGACCCCAGTCCCTGTGTGGTGAAATGGACCCCAGTCCCTGTGTAGTTAAATGGACCCCAGTCCCTGTGTAGTGAAATGGACCCCAGTCCCTGTGTGGTGAAATGGACCTCATGTCGTGAAATGGACCCCAGTCCCTGTGTGGTGAAATGGACCCCAGTCCCTGGTGTAGTGAAATGGACCCCAGTCCCTGGTGTAGTGAAATGGACCCCAGTCCCAGTCCCTGTGTAGTGAAATGGACCCCAGTCCCTCCCTGTGGTGAAATGGACCTCATGTAGTGAAATGGACCCCAGTCCCTGTGTGGTGAAATGGACCCCAGTCCCTGGTGTAGTGAAATGGACCCCAGTCCCTGTGTAGTGAAATGGACCCCAGTCCCTGTGTAGTGAAATGGACCCCAGTCCCTGTGTGGTGAAATGGACCCCAGTCCCTGTGAAATAGTCCCTGGTGTAAGAAATGGACCCCAGTCCCTGTGTAGTGAAATGGACCCCAGTCCCTGTGTGGTGAAATGGACCCCAGTCCCTGGTGTAGTGAAATGGACCCCAGTCCCTGTGTAGTTAAATGGACCCCAGTCCCTGTGTGATGAAATGGACCCCAGTCCCTGGTGTAGTGAAATATCTAAATATCTATATCAATACAACTGTACTATCCCTCCTTCTATATCAATACAACTGTACTATCCCTCCTTCTATATCAATACAACTGTACTATCCCTCATTCAATACAACTGTACTATCCCTCCTTCTATATCAATACAACTGTACTGGAGCAGAAGCACGGCCATGTGGACTGGGGACAGCAAGGAGTCATCATGCCAGGTTTTCCTGAGGCATGGTCCTAGGGCTTAGGTACTCTGAGAGAGAGAAAGAGAGAATTAGAGAGAGCATACTTAAATTCACACAGGACACTGGAGAAGAAAGGAGAAGTACTCCAGATATAACAGACTGACCCCAGCCCCCCGACACATAAACTACTGCAGCATAAATACTGGAGGCTGAGACAGGAGGGGTCAGGAGACACTGTGGCCCCATCCGATTATACCCTTGGATAGGGCCAAACAGGCAGGATATAACCCCACCCACTTTGCTAAAGCACAGCCCCACACCACGAGAGGGATATCTTCAACCACCAAATTACCATCCTGAGACAAGGCCGAGTATAGCCCACAAAGATCTCCGCCACGGCACAACCCAAGGGGGGGCGCCAACCCAGACAGGAAGATCACATCAGTGACTCAACCCACTCAAGTCATGCACCCCTTCCAGGGACGGCATGGAAGAGCACCAGTAAGCCAGTGACTCAGCCCCTGTAATAGGGTTAGAGGCAGAGAATCCCAGTGGAGAAAGGGGAACCGGCCAGGCAGAGACAGCGACAGCGGTTCGTTGTTCCAGAGCCTTTCCGTTCACCTTCACACTCCTGGGCCAGATTACACTCAATCATATGACATGGGTAGGCAGACCATTCCATAAAAATAGAGCTCTATAGGAGAAAGCCCTGCCTCCAGCTGTTTGCTTAGAAATTCTAGGGATAATTAAGAGGCCTGCGTCTTGTGACCATAGCGTAGGTATGTACGGCAGGACCAAATCGGAAAGATAGGTTGGAGCAAGTCCATTTAATGCTTTATAGGTTAGCAGTAAAACCTTGAAATCTGCCCTTGCCTTAACAGGAAGCCAGTGTAGGGAGGCTAGCACTGGAATAATATGATCACACTTTTTGGTTCTAGTCAGGATTCTAGCAGCCGTATTTAGCACTAACTGAAGTTTATTTAGTGCCTTATCTGGGTACCCGGGAATTAGAGCATTGCAGTAGTCTAACCTAGAAGTGACAAAAGCATGGATTAATTTTTCTGCATCATTTTTGGACAGAAAGTTTCTGATTTTTGCAATGTTACGTAGATGGAAAAAAGCTGTCCTTGAAACAGTCTTGATATGTTCGTCAAAAGAGAGATCAGGGTCCAGAGTAACGCTGAGGTCCCTCACAATTTGAGTTGACTGTACAACCAATATTAATTGTCAGATTCAACAGAAGATCTATTTGTTTCTTGGGACCTAGAACAAGCATCTCTGTTTTGGCCAAGTTTAAAAGTAGAAGGTTCGCAGCCATCCACTTCCTTATGTCTGAAACACAGGCTTCCAAGAGGGCAATTTTGGGGCTTCACCATGTTTCATCGAAATGTACAGCTGTGTGTCATCCGCATAGCAGTGAAAGTTAACATTATGTTTTCGAATGACATCCCCAAGAGGTAAAATATATAGTGAAAACAATAGTGGTCCTAAAACGGAACCTTGAGGAACACCGAAATTTACAGTTGATTTGTCAGAGGACAAACCATTCACAAACTGATATCTTTCCGACAGATAAGATCTAAACCAGGCCAGAACTTGTCCGTGTAGACCTATTTGGGTTTCCAATCTCTCCAAAAGAATGTGGTGATTGATGGTATCAAAAGCAGCACTAAGGTCTAGGAGCACGAGGACAGATGCAGAGCCTCGGGTCTGACGCCATTAAAAAGTAATTTACCACCTTCACAAGTGCAGTCTCAGTGCTATGATGGGGTCTAAAACCAGACTGAAGCATTTTGTATACATTGTTTGTCTTCAGGAAGGCAGTGAGTTACTGCACAACAGCTTTTTCTAAAGATTTTGAGAGGAATGGGAGATTCGTTATAGGCCGATAGTTTGGCTTTTTCAAGAGAGGCTTTATTACTGCCACTTTTAGTGAGTTTGGTATATATCCGGTGGATAGAGAGCCGTTTATTATGTTCAACATAGGAGGGCCACGCACAGGAAGCAGCTCTTTCAGTAGTTTAGTTGGAATAGGGTCCAGTATGCAGCTTGAAGGTTTAGAGGCCATGATTATTTTCATCATTGTGTCAAGAGATATAGTACTAAAACACTTGAGGTTCTCCCTTGATCCTAGGTCCTGGCAGAGTTGTGCAGACTCTTATAATGAGTTATAATGAGTTCCTCAGTTAGGTGGTTAACTGATTTTTGTCCTCTGACGTCCTTGGGTAGGTGGAGGGAGTCTGGAAGGGCATCTAGGAATCTTTGGGTTGGACGATAATTTATTGCACAGCTTTGGATGATCCTTGGTTGGGGTCTGAGCAGATTATTTCTTACGATTTGAAACATAATAAACTTGTGGTCCGATAGTCCAGGATTATGAGGAAAAACATTAAGATCCACAACATTTGTTCCATGGGACAAAACTAGGTCTAACTAGGTCCAGAGTACGACTGTGGCAGTGAGTAGGTCGAGAGACATGTTGGACAAAACCCACTGAGTCGATGATGGCTCCAAAAGCCTTTTAAAGTGGGTCTGTGGACTTTTCCAATGTGAATATTAAAGTCACCAAAAATTTGAATATTATCTGCTATGACTACAAGGTCCAATAGGAATTCAGGGAACACAGTGAGGAATGCTGTATATGGCCCAGGAGGCCTGTAAACAGTAGCTATAAAAAGTGATTGAGTAGGCTGCATAGATTTCATGACTAGAAGACGAAAACGTTTTTTTTTTTTTTTTTGTAAATTAAAATTTGCTATCGTAAATGTTAGCAACCCCTCCGCCTTTGGGGGATGCACGGGGGATATGGTCACTAGTGTAACCAGGAGGTGAGGCCTCATTTAACACAGTAAATTCACCAGGCTTATGCCATGTTTCAGTTTTATTTTTTATTTTTTTATTTCACCTTAATTTAACCAGGTTGGCTAGTTGAGAACAAGTTCTCATTTGCAACTGCGACCTGGCCAAGATAAGCGTAGCAGTGTGAACAGACAACACAGTAATAACACAGTAGGAAAAAAAAGGGGAGTCTATATACATTGTGTGCAAAAGGCATGAGGAGGTAGGCGAATAATTACAATTTTGCAGATTAACACTGGAGTGATAAATGATCAGATGGTCATGTACAGGTAGAGATATTGGTGTGCAAAAGAGCAGAAAAGTAAATAAATAAAAACAGTATGGGGATGAGGTAGGTAAAAATGGGTGGGCTATTTACCGATAGACTATGTACAGCTGCAGCGATCGGTTAGCTGCTCAGATAGCAGATGTTTGAAGTTGGTGAGGGAGATAAAAGTCTCCAACTTCAGCGATTTTTGCAATTCGTTCCAGTCACAGGCAGCAGAGAACTGGAACGAAAGGCGGCCAAATGAGGTGTTGGCCTTAGGGATGATCAGTGAGATACACCTGCTGGAGCGCGCGCTACAGATGGGTGTTGCCATCGTGACCAGTGAACTGAGATAAGGCGGAGCTTTACCTAGCATGGACTTGTAGATGACCTGGAGCCAGTGGGTCTGGCGACGAATATGTAGCGGGGGCCAGCCGACTAGAGCATACAGGTCGCAGTGGTGGGTGGTATAAGGTGCTTTAGTGACAAAACGGATGGCACTGTGATAAACTGCATCCAGTTTGCTGAGTAGAGTGTTGGAAGCAATTTTGTAGATGACATCGCCGAAGTCGAGGATCGGTAGGATAGTCAGTTTTACTAGGGTAAGTTTGGCGGCGTGAGTGAAGGAGGCTTTGTTGCGGAATAGAAAGCCGACTCTTGATTTGATTTTCGATTGGAGATGTTTGATATGAGTCTGGAAGGAGAGTTTACAGTCTAGCCAGACACCTAGGTACTTGGTGATGCTGGTCAGGCGTGCGGGTGCAGGCAGCGAACGGTTGAAAAGCATGCATTTGGTTTTACTAGCGTTTAAGAGCAGTTGGAGGCCACGGAAGGAGTGTTGTATGGCATTGAAGCTCGTTTGGAGGTTAGATAGCACAGTGTCCAAGGACGGGCCGGAAGTATATAGAATGGTGTCGTCTGCGTAGAGGTGGATCAGGGAATCGCCCGCAGCAAGAGCAACATCATTGATATATACAGAGAAAAGAGTCGGCCCGAGGATTGAACCCTGTGGCACCCCATAGAGACTGCCATAGAGACTGCCAGAGGACCGGACAGCATGCCCTCCGATTTGACACACTGAACTCTGTCTGCAAAGTAATTGGTGAACCAGGCAAGGCAGTCATCCAAAAAACCGAGGCTACTGAGTCTGCCGATAAGAATATGGTGATTGACAGAGTCGAAAGCCTTGGCAAGGTCAATGAAGACGGCTGCACAGTACTGTCTTTTATCGATGGCGGTTATGATATCGTTTAGTACCTTGAGCGTGGCTGAGGTGCACCCGTGGCCGGCTCGGAAACCAGGCAGGGAGGGTCGGATTAACTACACACAGAGCCTGAGTGCGGCTGGGGCTGACAGATAAAACATAAACAAGCAGAATGGAGTACCGTGATTAATGGACAGTCCAGCATGCATCAGCTATGTAGCCAAGTGATCCGTGTCCAGGGGGCAGCGGTGGATGAGGCAGGGAAGCTGGACTGGCGAGTATTATCCAGGTTAAAAAACTGGCTGGCTGTGCAGAAGGTAAAAGGTAAACGCCGCTAGCAGTGGCTAACAATGACTAAATAGCTTGTAGCTAGTTAGCTGGTTAGCTAGTTAGCTGGTTAGCTATTAGAAGCTATTATCTGATAGCATGCACCCCCCCGCAATACCGAAAAAAGACGTAAACAAAGGAATTAGCGTAGCCGGCGCTACACAAAACACAGGAATAAAATATAAAACATTCATTACCTTTGACGAGCTTCTTTGTTGGCACTCCTATATGTCCCATAAACATCACAATTGGGTCTTTTTTTTCATTAAATCCATCCATGTATGCAAAATGTCCATTTATGAAGCGAGTCTGATCCAGGAAAAAGCAGCTTTACAAAACGCTACGTCATTTTTTTTAAATTAAAAAAGTTGCCGATAAACTTTGACAAAACACTTCAAACTACTTTTGTAAGCCAACTTTAGGTATTAGTACACGTTAATAATCGATCAAATTGATCACGGGGCAATCTGTATTCAATAGCAGCTGTTCTTGAAATGAAGCTCCGTTTTCTCTCTCTCAAAAGTTCAAAATGTGCACTTGATGACAGGAAGTGCCTATTTCTCATCTGACCAAGGATTAACTTCGAAGCAAATGACAGTACTGGTGACATCGTGTGGAAGCTGTAGGCATTGCAACCTCATCGCCATCTATTTTCCCTTGCCATTGACAATACAGGCAACTGGCGGAAGGATTTCATTTTTTTTTTGGTGAACAGTTTTCCTTGGGCTTTTGCTTGCCCCTCACGCTCTGTTATAGTCACAGACATGATTTAACTAGTTCTATAAACATCAGAGTGTTTTCTATCCACACATACTAATCATATGCATGTGCCATATTCCTGGCATGAGTAGCAGGACATTGAAATTTTGCGCGATTTTTAACAAAATGTTGAAAAAAAAGTCCCGAGCTTTAAGAGGTAAAAGATATGCGAAGAAAAATATGTTTAAAAAAAAACGATATATACGATATATACAAGGGACACGACCACGACAAGACGTCCGACTGCTACGCCATCAGTCAGGCCAATCACATCAAGATTATGATCAGTGATTAGTTAATTGACTATAACGGCCTTGGAAGTGAGGGATCTAACATTAAGTAGCCCTATTTTGAGATGTGAGGTATCACAGTCTCTTTCAATAATGGCAGGAATGGAGGAGGTCTTTATCCTAGTGAACACCGCCATGTTTAGTTTTGCCCAATCTAGGTCGAGGCACAGACACGGTCTCAATGGTGATAACTGAGCTGGCTACACTGACTGTGCTAGTGGCAGACTCCACTAAGCTGGCAGGCTGGTGTCGTGACGTTGTATTAGTTAATGTGACAACTGTTGCTGATCGAATGATTAAAGGTTTCTAATTGCGTGATTAACTGAATCAAGCAATTATTAACTCATTAACCTGGGGCACCATGGGAAAATTAGTTTTTTTTTGTTTCTATTTCCCAAATTAACTCAAAGAATATCAGAATATCGATTTTACAACAGTCGCTAATTAATCCGTTAATTTCTCTACAGTCTCGTTCTGAACGTTGTATAATCTGGGAGTCTGCACGGACCCGGGTCTCACCAATGAGTTCGGACCCGGGTCTCACCAATGAGTTCGGACCCGGGTCTCACCAATGAGTTCGGACCCGGGTCTCACCAATGAGTTCGGACCCGGGTCTCACCAATGAGTTCGGACCCGGGTCTCACCAATGAGTTCGGACCCGGGTCTCACCAATGAGTTCGACCCGGGTCTCACCAATGAGTTCGGACCCGGGTCTCACCAATGAGTTCGGACCCGGGTCTCACCAATGAGTTCGGACCCGGGTCTCACCAATGAGTTCGGGTAGACCAAATGACATTCTAGGTCTCACCAATGAGTTCGGACCCGGGTCTCACCAATGAGTTCGGACCCGGGTCTCACCAATGAGTTCGGACCCGGGTCTCACCAATGAGTTTCGGACCATTTGGGGTCTCACCATGCTGATTCGGACCCGGACCTTGGGTCTCACCAATGAGTTCGGACCCGGGTCTCACGTGGGGAAGGTCTCTGTGGAGTCTCCGACGTGGACCGTTCAGGTCTCACCAATGAGTTCGGACCCGGGTCTCACCAATGAGTTCATACCACACCAATCTTAGTTGAGTATTTATTTACTAGAAAGCTAAAATGATGATAAAAGATATACATAGACCAAAACACATTCTAGGCTATTGATTAGAACTTAGTATAACGAGCCAACACACTATGGCGCGTGTTCCCAAAATGGGGATTTTAAAAGAGAGAGAAAAAGGGAAAGTACTCGAGAGAAATATACATTTGGGTGAATTTGTCAGCTATGCTTATTCTAAACCAAGCCTTGCCCCAAACTGCCGTTCTTATGGGTCAGAATATAATGATGTAATTACGTGGGGAAGGTCTCCATGGATTCTCCGCGTGGACCGTTCACGGTACCGTTCAGGCTGCTCGATGACGCACTTCTCCGGCGCAACTCTCTGGTCGTCCTCACGATGTCAGTGTCCTTTTGGTTTAGGTGTCTGTTCCCTCACTCTAGAATGGCTCTTTTGAGGACAGACAGCTCTGTAGCTCAGAGCTCACAGCGTAGGAATGAAACAGTGTAGATACCACGATTCGATGGGAGATGGAGGCTAGGTGGTTCGACTTGAATCCCCCGCTTAGACACAGTTACTCATCAGTAGCTTGGGTAGAAAAATATTTCTTTGTCTCCAAACTTGTGTTGCTGTCCCGACTTCTACCGAAGGTAACTCCTCTCCCTGTTCGGGCGGCGCTCGGCGTCGCCGGTTTACTAGCCGGTCTACTAGCCGGTCTACTAGCCGGTCTACTAGCCGGTCTACTAGCCGGTCTACTAGCCGGTCTACTAGCCGGTCTACTAGCCGGTCTACTAGCCGGTCTACTAGCCGGTCTACTAGCCGGTCTACTAGCCGGTCTACTAGCCGGTCTACTAGCCGGTCTACTAGCCGGTCTACTAGCCGGTCTACTAGCCGGTCTACTAGCCGGTCTACTAGCCGGTCTACTAGCCGGCCTATTAGCCGGTCTACTAGCCGGTCTCTAGCCGGTCTACTAGCCGGTTTACTAGCCGGTCTACTAGCCGGTCTACTAGCCGGTCTACTAGCCGGTCTACTAGCCGCTACCAATCCCTTTTTCTTTTTCTGGTTGTTTTGTCTGTGTTCCTTTTCACACCTGGTTTCAGTTGCTTTTATTTCTGTGGGTATATAGGGCACCTGTTACCTGCCGTAATTCGTGCAGGATTAAGCTTGTGAGTATTAGTGTTCAGTATTCTATGCGGTTTATTGTTTTCGCATTGACGTATGTGTATGTAGTGTCGGAACTGTGGTTGTTCCTCCGTGTACTGACACAAGTTTGTTTTCCTTCGAGCGCGTTGTTTGGACATTCACCTGGGCCAATTTTGTATTGGTGGACTATGTGTACAGATCTCTACATTAAACACGCTTCTCAAAGAAAATCCCTGCTCTCCTGCGCCTGACTCCTACACCTCTCACCGAGACGCACTTTATCACAGTTGCGTTTTGGGTTCGTTGACTTTTTAGACCTCGGCTGCAGCTTGGGTCACTTAGTCTGATCTGTTAATTATTCACTCACAGGTTTTATACCCTCGGGTCAGAAGTGGGCGTACCCGCCTTTAGGCAGATTCTCTGGGTGTACCAAGTTAAAAGGCAAGGTCTAGATTTTACTCAAATCCAATTTTAGACAACTAACTTCACATTTCATCTTTACCAAAGCATTCTCTTTGATGTGGACATTTTCCACACAACGTACAATGTATAAACATCAAACATATACTAGGTAAACTGTTGATGTTACAATGTTTTCGTAATAACGTCATCTATTAACCTTTCATAACAAAACAAAAATGACATACATTTTCATATTCCATCTATCGTCATGACGACCATTGTGGCTGATGGAAACCATTCTTCCAAAGTCCCTTTATTTCATGTTTAATGTTCTGAGGCTGGTTCTCCATAGCAACAGGACACAGGAATGTTGCCTGTGGCCTGAGATTTACCAGGGGCGTGAGGGGTCATAAAACCCCCCACATCTTCAGACCCCTAGATCTCTCCTCCTCTGTTGTGGTTGAGAGGTAATCTGTAGGGTTGTGGTCTCCTGTAACCTGACCTGATCAGGACAGTCATGACACTGGCGAACAGCCTGCTGCCTGGTCGGCACCCTATTTCATTGTGGAGCTAGGTGAGTTAGAGCACTGTCTATGTTTGTAGATAAGATGAGAGCACCCCTCCAGCTAGGATGGAGTCCATCACTCCTCAACAGGCCCGGATTGGTCCTGTTTGTGGGTGAGTCCCAGAAAGGGGGACAGAAAGGGGGACAATTATCTACAAATTCTATCTTTTGGGAGGGGCAGAAAACAGTTTTCAATCAGCAAACATTTGACTTCAGGTTCTAGTAGGGTGAGGTCCGGTGCTGCAGACTGTTCTAGTGCCCGCGCCAATTCATTGATATATATGTTGAAAAGGGTGGGGCTTAAGCTGCATCCCTGTCTCACCCCACGGCACTGTGGGAAGAAATGTGTGTGTTTTTTGCCAATTTTAACAGCACACTTGTTGTTTGTGTACATGGATTTTAGAATGTCATATGTTTTACCCCCAACACCACTTTCCATCCAGTTGTATAGCAGACCCTCATGCCAGATTGAGTCGAAGGCTTTTTTGAAATCAACAAAGTTTGAGAAGACTTTGCCTTTGTTTTGGTTTGTTTGGTTGTCATTTAGGGTGTGCAGGGTGAATACGTGGTCTGTCGTACGATAATTTGGTAAAAAGCCAATTTGACATTTGTTCAGTACATTGTTTTCACTAAGGAAATGTACGAGTCTGCTGTTAATGATAATGCAGAGGATTCTCCCAATGTTGCTGTTGACGCATATCCCATGGTAGTTATTGGGGTCAAATTTGTATCCACTTCTGTGGATTGGGATGATCAGTCCTTGTTTCCGAGTATTGGGTAAGATGCCAGAGCTGAGGATGATGTTAAAGAGTTTTAGTATAGCCAATTTGAATTTGTTGTCTGTATATTTTATAATTTCATTGAGGACACCATCAACACCACAGGCCTTTCGGGGTTTTTATTTTGTCCTGTAGTTCATTCAAGGTAATTGGAGAATCCAGTGGGTTCTGGTAATCTTTAATAGTTGATTCTAAGATTTGTATTTGATCATGTATATGTTTTTGCTGTTTGTTCTTTGTTATAGAGCCAATCAGATTGGAGAAGTGGTTTACCCAAACATCTCCATTTTGGATAGATAATTCTTCG